>NW_008238358.1:541158-553958 GCF_000691975.1 Corvus brachyrhynchos
GCTGATCCTCTTTCTCTCTCTCTCTCTTTTTTTTTTAAAGTGTGACTGAAACAAAACAAAGCCAAAGGGACGCTGGATCTATCATTGGTTGATTTTCCTCCTCCTTTTTTTTTTTATGATCAAAAACAACCCCCCACCCGAGCAAACAAACACACACAAAAGCAGAAAGAAAGGGTCTTGCTCAGCAGCAGCATGGATGTCTTGGCTAGTTATAGTATATTCCAGGAACTCCAGCTTGTCCACGACACCGGCTACTTCTCAGCTTTGCCATCCTTGGAGGAAAACTGGCAGCAGGTGAATCATTTAAATTACTCCTGTAAATCTCTTAAGCGCAGACAGTCGATGCATTGAGGCTGCATTTCTGACTTTATTTTATTTTTGTTCTTTAATTCAGGGTTGGGTTTTTTTGGTGGTTCTTTTTTTTTTTTTTTTTTTTTTTTGGTAGTAAGCAAAGCAACCTATATAAATGACAAACTGAGCAGTCCATTCAGATCTGTCTGCCTTCAGTCCTTTCTGAGCACACCCGACAGTACCTCAGATCCGGTGGCATTCTTTAGGGTTTTGTTTTTATGATGACTGCTATTTTATTTTTGAGCTTAGATTTTTTTTGTTTGTTTGTTTTGTTCTTTTAAACAAGCCTGATCACTTCTAGCCAGTGCTGGCAGCTGGTGGAAATGGAATAGATCATTCTTATTTTCAGGTAATTAGTATACGTCAATAAAAATCGTAGCTTAAGTCGGAGGTGGAGGGTGGGCAGGTGTGTGGCAACACTAGGAAAAGCTTTAAGGCTAAGTTCAGTAACTAGGAATGTGACTTATTTTTCTTTTTTTTTTTTTCCCTTTTTCTTGGAAGATGGGTAGAAACACACACTTCTTGCTGTCTTGAAACAATGACGCCTTAGGCTGGTTCCAGTAACCAGTGTGTTTTGAGGCACTGTAGGGTTAATATGCAGACAGAATAAGGATAAAGATGGAAATCAAGTATTACAAATGTATTAAAATGATGACTGGTAGCGTGAATACAAGTAAGACCAAGGGGAAGAGTAGGTTACAGAGAAGAGCTGTATAAAATACTCTATGAATCCAGTTGTTAACTATAAATAGTTATCAGCTGGGATATTGAGGGAAAAGGAAAGACAGCATTCCTATTTACGGCCAAATGTTGTGAGATAGTCCTGTTTCTTGATGTGATTTTCTGGCAGAGGTGATACACCAGGCGAAATTCTGGAAACTGGTGTCTCTTTAAAAGAAAAAAAAAAAAAAAACATCTGCTGGTGGGTAGAAATAGTGGAGTGTGGCTGGGATGACATGTGGTGCTATTGCAGCGCACGGACCCGTGGCACTATCAGAGTGAGAATAACGAGCCCCTGGATTTCATCTTGCCAGCCTTCACCTGAGTCTTGGCTAGTGTGAGGGTAGCCTGTGTTAGGTCTCCAGTAAGTGACAGTTTGGGATGTTCATTTAATTTTTCCTTAGAAGTGTGTATGGGTAGAGATGTAGATGGCAGAGCTTCTGGGGAGTACTCGGGCTGTAGCATTGTCAGCCAGCTGGACCGGGGCTGGATCTTTAAAGGTTTACCGTAGTAAAATCGTTTTGGCTTCAGCTTTGTATGTGTGTGCACACAAACCAGAGGTTTATTGTCAGCTACAGGGTGAACACATTCAGGGTTTATTTTGCAAAATGACCGATCCAACTTTGCTTTATCCTCCAAGGGGGAGGGGATGCTTTTTGTTATTAATATTCAGTGCACACATCCATGATGGTCACATCTGCTTTCCTTTTATATTTTTAACATGCTAATTAAACTGAAGAGGTTAATATAATTTAATTAAAAAAATATTTCATAGCGTCATTGTTGGATTGGTTGCATATTTGGTTGCATATTAGTAACAGTCCAAATGGTCCAAAGCGACATAGTGTGTTGACATAGCCAGCATGCTTTAGGCAGTGCTGTGAGTGACACTCTGTCTCCTTCTGCCTTCTTTTATGTGTGGAAGAGCAGCAGTCTGTTTTATACAGTATCATGTACCTACCCAATCCCAGTGTTACCATTGCAGAATTTAAAGTCATGCTCCTGGTTTAACCCCATTGATTATCCACGTATGCTTAAAAAGAGAAGCTGAAAATAATTTGCTACGTTTTCCCTTATTTCCTCTCAAATCCTGCAACCAGTGCCCAATGTTTCATAATGCATCCTGTATTTATGGTTTGTTCCCCTGTTGCTGCCTCGACTCTCCTTGCAAACAACAGGCAGCAAAACTGATGTGTCAGTGGTGGGAGCAGCTGAAGCTGGCTGTGCAGAGACCATGCTGTTACACAAGCTTGGCAGACCCACTGACACAGAGACCCCAATTTAATTCTTCTAAATCGCTTGCAGTGTAATCAGGTCTTGGGGATTTATTTATTTTAGGCAAACTGTAGGAACTTTGAGACAAAGAATGTGTGTGTTTCTAAAGTATCCTTTAAAACTAAAGGCTATATAGTTGAGACACCAGGGGAGAGAGCTGACAGGGCAGTGACTGATCCCTGTGGGATGTGTTATAAGTGGGAAACAGCAGCTTTAATTTTGAGCAAAACCACTTGAACAAGTCTTGCCTCTGGTCCAATGGTGCCATACATGAGCTTCACAGAGGCTCCAGGGCAGTGCTTCTCCCAGCAGCAAAGCAGCACCCCAGGAGATTACTTCAATCTCTTAAAAAGGCAGGGGTTGAGGGGGAAAATAGTTGTGTGGGTTAAGAGCAAGCTTCCTTATCATGTTGTGAGCCCCAGTTTTGTGATTAGCAGCTACTAGTGCATGATGTGCAGGGGTTAGTCAGTGCCAGGTCCTGCTCTGAGAAACGATGCTTACTGGGGTACCGTGAAAGATGCACCTGCCCCACTGAAAATCAGAGCATGCCTTGGGGTGAAAGTGTTGACAGAGTCCTGTCTTCCTTTTCTCGTGAGCCTGGACAAAGGTCTGGTAGCTGCTGACTGAGGAATATACAGCTGGGCCAGTTGCTCGTATTTTGGATTGTGAAACACCCATTACTCACGGAGGGCACTGACAGCACAGGCAGGTTGCTAAATGCTTGCACACAGTCAGCTGATCGCCCATCTTTCCTTCCCACTGTAAGAGGAATGTGAACAAGTTCAGTATCTCTGCTTTTGATAATCAGTGCTGGAGTTGAATGAGTGCAACCCAGCAATATGTACAAAACAAACAGATTTTGTGTAGGAACAGACTGTCTCCTTTTGTGTAGGTTTCTTTTTTAGAAGGCAGAAATACAGACAAAAAACCCCTTGTTCCACCCTGGACATAGTTTGCATTGTGGAAGTGGAGATACCTGAAGTGGAAGCTGGAAATGAACCTGTCGTGTTTTTGATGGTTTTTTAAAACGCATGTTGGGAAGGGAGAGCTTGGTTTTTAGGCAACAAAAGCTGAGCTCATCTCTGAACTTTGGGTGCGCTCCTTCAGGCAAAACACTTCAGAGGTCAGGAGAATTTTTTCTTGGGGTGGGAACGTCAGAATCTAATGAGTAATCAATAGCACAATTTCATCAGGAGAGAGAACTTTGTTTAGCTTTTCCAGCAGTGTTGAGCTTCTGTGGCACTGAGTAGGGATTAAAGGAAAAGGTGGGCTTTGTGCACTGGTAAATGAGTCGTTTGCTCTAAGTCAGCTGGCTGGTACCTCAGCATCTGTGTGTTTCTGCCTGGTGCTTCATCCTGGCTCTGATTGAACCGTCCTAGTTCTCTCTGTCCCTGTGAGCTGACTCTGCAGTTCAGGACCAGGGCGGGGGGAGATTTCAGCACCTGCGTGGCTGCTGCACTGCTGCAGGAGGACCTCTGGCCACGTACGCCATTGCTCTGGGATGGCTGTCTCATGTGGCATCCCCGAGATTGGAGCCGGACTGCTGGGAGAGACAGCACGAGGCTGAAGAGCGCCTCATTACTCTGCAGAGGAAGGAAGTGGGTAGGAGGCTGTTTTTGAGGGAGGTGACTCTGAGGAGCATAGCCTGTGCAGCTGCACATGGTCCCACTTTGTGTGCCAGGCTGCAAAGAGGGGGAGAGCGGGGCTGAGAATTTGGAAGGGGTGGACATGGAGCTTGACTCTGTTCTACCTGCTGGGCCTTCACAATGTCATTTAGGGGGTCACTGAAAGATAAGGGTGCAGAAGGCATCTTTTGTAATCAGATACACCTTTTTGTAGGGGTGACATTTTAAACATACCTATTGTCCTTCTCTGTAGGCCTCTTGGTGGACTCTCAACTCACCATCCTATTGTGAAACAGGGGTCTGATCAGGAGACATTTTGGGGCTGCTGTCATATTCTGTGGGGGCTGCAAGGCACCCTCTAGCATGGCTGTTCCCATAATGTCAGAATATGGGAGCACAAAGAGCAGGTGGATGCACAGAGTCATCGTGTGCAGCTGATGCAGCTGTATGAAAACAGCAAGGCTTAGGTGCCAAAAACTCTGGTTTATTCTGAAGGAGATAGCCTTTCCCACATGTGTCAGCAGGCAGCACAGGTCTAATTGGCTGGCAGAAGTGGAAATGGCATTATATTGTTTGCTGATAACCATTGCCTGATAACATTTCCTTTTGCCTTGGCTGACCCAGCTGCTCTCAGCTGCAGCAAACAATGATCCTTTCAAGAAAGATGCACATTTCCTGTAAAGCATAGGATCGAGGAAGCCTTTGTTTTGCTGCTGACCCTTTCATATAGCCTTCTTTGCCTGTTTTTAATCAATTCTTCAAGCCTCAGTTTCCCTCTTTCTGAAGTGACTGACAACAGCAATGCTAAGGCCTAATGGTTTTTGTGGAGCTCGGAAGGCTGAGTTTTGACTCATTCTGGAAAAGGGCTTTGAGATCCCTGTGCTGTGTGAGAGAGTATCCCAAGGTGACTAATCTAGCAGAATTCTTACATCTTAATGCTGACTTTTGCTTGGCAGACGGGGTCATTTTCAGGCCTATAGGAAAAATTTCCACTCCTACTGGAAAGGAATGAATCACACTGAAGAACATTCCTGCCTCCCCATCATCTCCATTGTTCTAGTTTAATGGCATAGTTGGCCACTACATAAACTAAACCATCTCTTTTAATATTGCTATTTCATCTTGGTTCCAGTCACAGTGTAACACATTTCTTAAGTGCTTATAGTATATCATGCCTCTTGAGAATAACTTTCAGAAATGGTTGACTTCCAAGAACAGCCACATGTGTAATGCAGTGTATTTCAGACTCCGAACGCCGCTCCATTTATACCTGCAGCCCCTCTGCTGGCTCCATGTGCTGAAAGCATGCTCCTGTCACCTTACAGAAAGAGATGGACAAAGAGAGGAAAGACAAACCTGAAACTGCTGTCTCCATTGTTACATTTCTTAATTATAGAATCTGTTGTTAAAAGTGATTATTTCTTGGTATTCTGAAAGCATACAGTCCCGCAATCCATGTTACGGGTCTTAGAATAGCAGATTATGTGAATGACTTGTGTCAAGTGATTTTGAAATGGGGTAAATACCTTTAAGCAATGCACAATCATAATGTGGGTACTCAACTAGAAAATATTTTCTCTTGTTTGGGATGCTTAAATCTACCCTCCCCCAAGCCCGTACATTTCTCTATGTCCTATTGAATAGGCAATGCATAGATTAGAATAGGCTACATGAAAATCATGATATATAGCTAGTCTGCAGTGTGATACTTCCATGTGGAAATGGCAGAAGGTTTTCAGTTCCAGATAGTAATTTCATATTTAGGCTCTCCAGAGTTGAGGCAAATGGTATCTTCTGGATATTGTTGGGGGATTTTTTGAGGCTTTGTCAAATAATTCTCCACTGAGAAACATCCAGTGTGTTGTTTCTCCATTCTGCATTAAGAAACATAGAGAAGCAAGAAGGAAGCTGCTTCTCTTTGTAGCTGCATATGAACGACCTTGATTGGAGTGGTCCTTATGAAACAAAGGGATTTTGCTCGTTGACTGAGCAATATTGGTGTTTAGTACATTAAGCAATGGGGTAGTAGTACACCTCATCTCCTATCAAGTTTGTCACATTCTGCAGAGGGGAAGAAAAACTGTGGGTTTATGATCGTCATGCTCAAAACCTCACTAAAAGTTATACGCAGGTATTGTAATTGGTGTCAGTTTTCTTTTTTGATGCTAAACCTGATTTTTGGAGAGTTAATAAAGGTGTTTTCAAGGGTAGTGCTGAGTTCCTCTTTCTGCTTCCTTGGACTCTCAAGTGCCTCATGTCCATTCCCTACATCTACAATGCCCCCACCACTTCCAAACTCCTGGCAGTGCTCAGGAGCTGGGAGTGCCATTTTTGTGGTATCTTTTAAACTGATGTTGCAGGAATTACTCACCCGAATTACTGAATTTCTTTTTCCCACATGTTCTTCTTGTACTCTGGGTGCTTCTGCCTTGGTCAAAAATAGTCTGGATTCACTTGAACTGCAGAGTTCAGCTGATTCTGTAGCAAGCAAACAAAACAAACCTGCCAGGAAAAGAGCCTCCTCCCAACACTGCCACTGTGAGTTAAAAAATCATGCCTGGTTCCCAAGACACTGAGATTGTCTTTAAAGTCACAGGCCTTTTATTTTTTAATTTGATATTCTTTATACTTCCTTGCATTTGAGCCACTGGAGATTTGTTTTGTTGTCTTTTATTATTAAAAAACCCCAAACAACCCAGAATTTGTAACTCTTACTCGATTCCACCAGCATTAAGCAAATGAAAGTACTATGGCATTTATAGGTGTGTACATCAGAAAAAGCTCATGTATTGCTTTGGTCACCAGGCTGTATTTACCGTTCCTGCTCTGGCAGCAGCTGGTGAGGAAGACTGCTTGGCTGCTCAGGCTGTTAGTTTGCCTGTGAGAGTAAGCAGCCTGTGTGTTCATGTCGCATTTCCCTCCTTAGAAGAAATTGCTTCAGCTTTTATGCTCAAAGATAGTTTGACGTCTTGGATTTAATCAGGACACCAAACCTTTGCTTCTCGGCTCTTCAGTTACAGGATGAGTTGGCAGCTTTTGTGTTCTGATTTGCTGCTGTGGAGATTCCTGTTCCGGGTTTGTGGTGCTCGGGCACAGTGGCTGGGGCAGGGGAGGGCTGTGCGAGGCCATGGGGACATGGGCAGCCAGTCCTTCTGGAGCTGCAGGCCCATATCCTGCCACACCAGCCGCCAGGACAGCTCCTGTGCAGGGAAGCTCTCGGTGGGGTGTGGTGTTGCCTCTATGAAAAAATCAAAAGAAGATTCTGAAAGGCAAGCTTAAATGCCCCTTCCCAGAGGTCTGGGTTGTCTTTGTGACAGCCTGTGCATGGCACTGATGTGACCCTTCTCAAGTTTTAGTACGTGTTGGAGTTGAGCGTATGAAGGCTGGGCAGAAGGCATTTTATTTTTTTCTTTTAAAGGTTTAATATATCAACTCTGATTTATTAAGCTGCTATGATGCTGTTAATCCTTTTGAAGCAGGTACCCATCCACTCCCTATTTTTGTATATGAAGGTTCCTTTCCAATCCAAAGCGTTTCCACTCAGTGCAGCTGTGTATCATTACATGTGTTACTTTTTGGAGAACTGTTAAGAGGTGTGTAGTGTACTGTACAACACACATCAAAGAGTCCGAGTTGGACTCTTCATGCAGAGATGTTTATGTCATTTATGCTTGCTGGAGGCCCACCAACCATACTTATTTAAGTGTCATACTGGTTTTGAACATGATCCTTACAAGCAATGTGTCACATGTCCTAATCCTCTTGTTACTTCCAAGCATTGTGGACCTGAGTGCAAAGCTGGAGTTTAAATCATACATGGAGTCAGCAGCTCCTACTCTACAAAGGATAGAGTAGTAGGCAGTGACACAGGCAAGCTTGGGAGACAGTGTGATTGATGGGAAAGGATGCAGAGGAGGAGGACACTGGCTTGTGAGAGGCTCTTCTGAGACATTCCAATTAGTGTCTTGATTTACAAATCCTGCCCTTAAACCTGGAGCCTCAGAAGGTCAGTTTTAAAGGGTTGCTGACATAGGGTTGATGTTTGACCATAAAGGACCTTTGTAAGCCAGCGTGTTCTGACAGAAACTGCAATCAATGGAAGTATCTCCATCTAGATAATTCAAAAAGCCCTGGAAACAAGGTTTGTGTTTTTTGGACAGGATCATCTGGCCCACCTTCTGCCTCTGCAGCTCTGTCACTGCAGTGTTCTTCCTGTACGACTGAAGTGACTGGAAATCACAGTGAAAATGAGTGTTAACTGTTTATATTGTGCGGTGAGGAAAAAGGCATGTGTCAGGACAAGTAAGTGAGATTTAAAAAATGTTTTCACTGCTGATAGGCTACTATGGTGTTAGGTGTTTGGTTTTAATCCTGACCCTCGAGTTCAGTTCCATACATAAGGAAAGTTCTTGGATTTTGAACATTTGCAATTTCTGCTGACTTGCCTTCGCTCCAGCCCAGGAGGGGAATCAGCATTGTGCTGAATTGCTTTGAATTGCTTTGTGCTGGTGGGGGTGAAGTACGGGGCTGCCTTTAATCGCCTGCCTTTGTTTTCCACCAGGGCTGGATGGAAAACAAAGGTTCTAGTGATCAGAGTCGAAGGTGAAAATTGTTCACTGGGTGGCAGAGTAGAAGGGGGGTGAGAGGTGCTCCTGTCTCCTTGCTTTTTACACCAGAAATGCACATCACGGCACTTAGGTGTGAGACTCAGATTTGAGTTACTGGGTTGCTTGATTTAAGTCTGCCCTTACAGATTACATCTTGGATGTGTGAAATTTCAGTGGATAACATGTTTCCAACAAAAGATTGGGCAAAAGTGTACTTTTTTTTTTTCTGAGAACGTTTGGTAGAAATCTTTCAACCAGTTGTACTTCCAAGAATTTCCTGAGTGCCTGGCACTTTTCAGCGTGAAAGACTTAGTTTGGCTGACATCTTCCACTTTGTTGTCAATTTTAGCTTTTCAATTCAGGTATTGTGCCCCTAAAAGTTGATTAATTTCTCCCAGCTATTAGCAATTTAGTTAGTCAAAGGTATCCAGACCTTCTGCATCCTGTGACTGTTGCATCTTTGGAGAACTGCATCCACAACACTACGTGATGCTCTGAGCAGTGTCTGGATACTTGTGATCTCTCACCTGGGTGCCTGCTCTCCCTTCCTCAGGGAAGGGCCTGGCAAGGCATGTAGATACACAAGATGCACAAAAGCAGTGCAGTCACACATTTTCCTTGTCTCCTTGCAGCTGCTGGTCTCTCCTCTCTCCTTTGCTCAGCTGCTGCCATTGAGATGCTGTGCTGGTTTGGGGTTGGTGCACTCGCCCTGCCGTGGCACCTCTGGCTTACTGCTGGGTTCTGGATATGGGTGCCCCATATCCCTGGGTACAGGGTGGGCTGAGTGGCTCAGGGGCTTTGTTCTTTTGCTGTGACTGTGCAATGGTTTAAAGGGTGCCAGCCCTGCAGACCTTGCTGCCTGCTTCAAGCTGGTGAAAAGTACTAGATAATTCTTGTTTGGGGTTTTTTCTTTTCTTTCTTTTGGTCTTCCCTGTCAGCATGGAAAATTTGTGCTGCTCTGAAGAAAACATTCCGCTCATCTGCAACCTACTACAGCTGCTGTGTGAGTAATTAAGTATGGAAAGGAGGAAGGCAGAGGGGAGAAGAAAGATGGGATCTCGTGTTTCATATGGAAAGCATCAGGCCAGAAGTGGCTTTGTTTCTGACGCGTGGACGGACAGTGGAGAGGCTGCGTTCACTGCACAATGGAAAATCGGTGCCAGTGGAAAAAACTTCCCTCATTAGTGTGTAGATCAGATGGGGATGAACTTCAGTGCCTCTCGTTTTTGTTTTTAAATTTGTCTGCATTTTAAGGTAATAAGGGAGAAGCAAAGAATACTGGACTGATTTGAGAATACATCCAGTTTGGGTAAAATAGCTCTTTTCTGGCTCCACCTGATGCTGCTGTCCCAGTTCATTCTGGTGGTGTCGTCCTGCAGTTGCTCATAAGCTATGCCAGCACCTCAGAGTGGTTGTGAGCATCTGGTGGTTGTGAGCATCTGATGGTTGCTATACATCAGATTCTTGCCAAGGTATGTGTTTCTTCTGTTTGTTTTTGGGTTTTGATCTTTCAGGATAGTGTTAAATTATGTTGGTAGGC
Source organism: Corvus brachyrhynchos (assembly GCF_000691975.1). Taxonomy (NCBI): domain Eukaryota; kingdom Metazoa; phylum Chordata; class Aves; order Passeriformes; family Corvidae; genus Corvus; species Corvus brachyrhynchos. The sequence goes on from NW_008238358.1 coordinate 551,277, forward strand.
TTTCCTGCACAATCGAGGAAACCAGGAGCTTGGCTTTGGTGCTGAGAAAGGTGGTTCTGATGTAAGCAGAAGTCTCTGAGAGTTGGGGTTCTAAGAAACCTGTGAAAGAGCAGTGGGGGTTTAAGTCAAATAGGGAGAGTAAGGCATGTTTCTGTTTGGTCAGACCAGAGGAAGAAAACACTTAGAGTTTTGGAGGTCTCCAGTATCTTGGAGGACAAGGCAGACTGCTTTAAGTGACCTGACCCAGTGAAAGAGCTTGTAAGGTGATTTTCTTGCAGGGTTGAGAATTTCAGGGTAAGTGGGTGTCACCTATAGTAGTTTCCTACTTTCTACTGCAGGGACACAGTGTAGACTTCTCTTACTGGTACTTCTCTTACCTCTCCAGTGTAAAGTGCAAAGAAAGATTCTTGTAGGCAATGTTTGAAAACGGAAGAACCTGGTTTAATCTGAGGGGTTTTTTTAGAGGGGACGAGTCAGTTAAGGTCAGCGGGAGCTTTGGTGCTTGTTACATTGATAACAGGTTGAAACCTTCCAGACACAGGCTGAAATACCTGTTTCCAGTGCCTCCTGGATGAAGCTGTGTGCTTGAATAGAACCCCCTCAGGATTTGGGGTGATTTGGGGGCTTAAAAGGTAATATGGGGGCCTTGGCACCACACTGTACTTTTGAGTTGGCTGCAGAGCTCATGCTTCCTCTTCAGGCAGCCTTGATTTTCTGTTCACTCAAGATAGTTTTCTGTTTTCTGGGAGTGACTCCTTTATTTGTCTGTCTTGGATGCTGGCAAATAAGCAGGGTGCCCGGTTTAAATACTCTTTACTGGGTGTGTCTAAGTTGTCTTGGGCTTTCTGAGTTCTGGGGGTTTGTTTAAAACATGAATAGACCCCAGTAGTTTGAGGGAAAACAGAAGAATGCCAGTGTAGAGTTACTTTCTGGTATGAAAGACTTGGTAGACAAGTGACTGACTGGGTGACTTCCCAGCATTGTTTCTGAATGCTCAGAAGAATGCCAGTGGGTGCACAGAGCTCTACAAAGGCTGCACTGGGATTTCTTTTTCTGACACGAGAAGTGCATTTCTTACAAGAACACATTTGAGGGAGAGCAAGGGAAGCAAAGTGTGGGTGGTTTCTTAGTCCCAAATACCTCTAGTGTATGTGACTCCAAGTCCTCAGTGCCCTAGCTGCACACTTGAGTGGATGCTCTACGTTGAAGGCTTCTCCTCAGTGGGACTGTCTCGTGAATTATTTCATGCAGCAAGAGCTATGCCATGTACCATACAGTCAGTGTTTTGTTTGAGCTAGCTGCATCTCTGGTCAGGTGATGTTCCATTATGGTGTAAGATGGGAATTTCTGTCTCATTTCCATTTCTTTAAGTAGCAAAGGTCAAGGAGATCTTTGGCATTCAGTTCTGAATGGTTTTTCTCTTTGTAAATGGAAAGAATAGTATTCACATCACACCGGGGGTTTCAGATCCGTCAGTGAGTGCAGATCTGCCAAAGTTACAGTGAATTTACACTGGCCCAGTGTCCACGAAGTCACTTGACACCTTTCAGGAGAAGAGTCTATACAAATCCCAGATCTTGTCAGGATGTGGACTAAATATCAGGATGTGGGCAGAAAACAGCACACCCATGTTAATGATTTGATTAAAACAATATTGCTGCTCTATAACTCTCATAAATTTATTTTCACTCGTGGTGGGGAGGAGATATTCTCAAGTGCTGTAATGAGAGAGTACATTTTTTAAAATGTTGCACAATAGGCCACTAAGTTGTGCTCTAGCTATATTGACTTATTCTGTTTTATAGTGAGCATGGCCTTAGGCATCCTATAAATACCATTTCTCCCCTGACCTTCAGCTAATAAATAATGGAAACTGTACAGAAAGAAATTTTCTTTCCATGAAGGAATGAGAGGTCCTGAGCTGCCCTCTATAAAACTGAGGATGAAGCATGATTTGTTTTCACTGGTTTTATAAATGAAGAAAATGTGGGTGTGGGAGGGAACTAGAAGATGTTTCTAAGAGCTAAATGTGGCCTTCCCAACACTGCAGGGTAGGATAATGTCTGGTGTAGGCACTGCTTCCCCCAGGACAGTCATACCCATCTGTGAAATGATGACAGATGAGAGAGGTCTCTTAAAAGTCTCAATGCATGGATAGAAGGAAGGTTCTCATTCTGATTAACCCTCAGACTTTCATATCTAACAGTGGAAACCAGCTAGAAAGTGGTTATAAATGAGTGTTGAAGGGAGCTCTGTGTGCACTTCTGCACACAGAAGTGCGTCATCCACAGGTGAGACTAAATTATCAGAATGGCCTTTTTTGACATTAAAATCCACTTCTGTACGCAAGTCCTCTTTGAGGCCTTTTTGCTCTGTTTTAATGATGTTGAAAAGCTGTAGTGTAAACGTGAGTCATGAAGGCTCCCTGTGTGTGCACATACGGGTGACCAGGCATGTTTCATTTTGAGAATCCATCACATGTGTACTGTGTGTCAGGTTGCAATTATGTCTCAGAGGAGAGACCAGGTTCATGAAAGTGGGGGCTTCCTCCTGCTCTGGCTGGAATCCAAAGCGAGTCTGTGTCATGTTGTGTCATGTTGTGTCATGGTGGGGGAAGGGCACACATTCTCACTGCAGCTTGGCCTCCAAGGTTAGAGAAGGCACAGAGAAGACCCTGTGTTC
>NW_008238358.1:553968-561162 GCF_000691975.1 Corvus brachyrhynchos
TTACTGGTTAATTTTGAAGGGAAATGAGATTCAAGAGCAGGGTGCACATGATGAAAAGCAATTTTGGTCTCTTGTCTTCATTCAGCAGCAATAAACTACATATAAGCAGATTTGGCCCAGAAACAAGCAAGCAAATTCTGGATATTGGCACTGTTAGATCATGAAATTCTTCTGCCCAGGTGCCATTTCTTAATGTGTGCCTCAGTGGTGCTTCCAGTGTCCTTTGAAATCCACCTGATGTGAAGCCTTGCGTTCCTTGGAAGCCTGTGCTAAAACCTAATTTAGGGGAGGAATGTCTAACAAGACATTTTTTCTGACATGTCTAACAAGACATCTTTTGCTGCTCAAGTCTTCCCCCTCCTATATTCTTTCTCTCCTCTGTGAGCAAGTCTGTTGCTTTGTTTGGATTCACCCTGTTTATAGCTGCACAAAGCTGTGATGCTTTCCCTGTCTTCATCCGTATTAACTATTTCAAAGATTTTTTTATCTAAATATGAAATAAAACTCCTGCTCATTGACGGGAGATTACAACTCTGACTTCAGAACTGACATGATAAATAGTAATAAAGGTGCATGTCCCTTTGAGTTTTGTCATACTTTCCATCTCTCTGTTCCTTCCAGTTTGCCTGTGTATCAGATGCTTAGAATATGTCCTCAAAGCTATATTGGTCTTCCCTGTGTCTTACCTGTTCTAGGACTCTTGTCAGCCTTACTGGATCTCTGCTTTGTGTTAGGTGGGCATGTTGTGTTGCTGTTTCTTCCATAAATGCATTAATTTGTGTTTTTCCAAATTCAGTCTCAAGGATTCATTTCCTGCCACTATGTGGTTTTCTTTATAAACTGCCTCTTTCTGCCGGCATCACAGAAAAATGTAGCCCTTTTCCCTGCTTTTCTTCACAATCAGAACTTTTTATGAGTTTCCTTAGTTTTCCAATTTGTTTTTATTAAGCATGTTTTTATAACAAGGGCTGTGATCCATCAGAGTAAAGGGAAACAAAAAAAATGATGCCAAATTTGTGTTTGCTTGTTTAATGAAACAGACTTTAAACGGGATGAAGTCAAATTGGTGTTGATGACTTGATGGTAGCTGGTTCTAAGTGCTGGCTTTTGACAGTGAGTCATGAAAGATCTCAGCATTTCAAAGAGCCTAAAAGCACAAATATAACCATGGGGTGGTATTAATATTGGGAAAAGCTGTTAGGGCTGCTGTGCATTGCTGACCTTCGCTATGGAAAAAGTATTTGTATGCTGATTAGTTAGTTAAAGACCACTGGCTTTGTGGTTGATGGATGTGAAATGGTGTTTAACCTGGACCATAGTTAAAGGGTAAAGGCCCCTTGAATTTGGGTGCCCACCCAGCACACCTCTACCCTTCTCTCCACAATGTGGGCAGGGAGCAGCCTGCCCAAAATGCTGTGTGGTCAGTAGTGGGATCCCACTGTTGTCCCTCTGGAGAGTCCCCCTGCTCTGCCACCATCCACTGTGGTGAGTGACTGTGGTGGCCTTGAGCAGTGTGGCTCCCTGCACCCTGGCCATGCACCTTAAAGGAGGATTTGCCAAAGCCCCTCACATAAGGCAGAGGAGCCTGCCTGAGCCAGGGGAGGGATGGAAGGGGGACACATGAACCTAGCTGCTCTAGGCTGCGGGGTGCTCTCCATTTGCTTGTTGGGACACCCTGGACTCTGGGCCTTCCTGCTGTGTTTGTCCACTCTGCTGCTTTTAACCATCTCTGCTGCTTTGAGTCAGCTTGGGCTGCTTGCATGACAAAGAAGTATCTCCCTAGCATTTCAGAAGATGGGTGATTCCCTTTCCTTCCTGTGCGGAGGGAAGCTGCTGGCTCCATGCAGGGTCTGCTGGGGTTAGAACAAAACAGTTGGGCCTCACCAAATAGCGGTGAGGCACACAGCTGGCTGCAGGCAGCAGGGCTCTGTGGGTTCTTGCTTGGTTCTGCCTCTGTGAAAACTTCTTGCAGGAACTGTAATCTACCTCCCCTTTATTCAAAAAGCTTTCAAGCTGTGGGTATCTGTGAGGGATTTTTGTGTGGAATATGAGGACTGTAAAAAAACAGGTCCTAAACCATGTGCCATTGCTAATGATTCTGCAGACCAGCATGTAAAAAGCCAAGTGTTTCAACAGAAATTAAGGAGTGAAAACAAAGAATCTGCTACAATGATACATCACGTGGCACCATCCTTATGACTTGATAATGTGTTTGCACTGGTCTACATCCTGGGTGTATTTTTTCATCTAATGATTTCCTGAAAGAGTTGAATATGCAGAAAATTCACTGTCCTTCTAGATGCTAATCCGAACAAAAGCTGAAGTTCAGAAATAAAATATGAATGACAAAATTGTAGGAAAGCAGTACTCTCTACCTAACTCTTATGTCAGTACCAGAACTGTGTTGGCAAGTTTGAGCAGTCTGTAGCAGCAAAAATCCTTAGCAGTACCCCAATAAGTCGGAGAACCTGACACCTACCGTCTTCGAAGCAAAACTTGCAGGTTGCCTTTTTGAAGATCAAATTTTCCAGGAGCAACAACAGAGCTGTTTCAGCAGAGAAAAATACATGCCTTTTCATCCAAGACCCAGAGGTTTCGAGCATTCAGATATCTGATTTGAGGGTTGGGCTTTGAACAGATAGGATGCTTCACAGCCATTGTCCTCAGAAAGCAGAGAAGCTGTAGCATGCCGATTTTACAGGCTGGGAAACTGGGACACCCAAGCTCTCAGTTGTTGGAGAGAGGAAGTCAAGAGCAGAGCTTGAAAAGGGTACCAGCTCCCTGATCTCCATTTTAATTAAATTATTTCTGCAATTGTCTTCCCTGGCAGTTTAACTGGTGGAATGCGGTCTAGCAGAGGAATTTTTGGCTGCAAAGTTTACAGGAATATTTTTCTGGGCCAGATCTTTGCTCAGTGTAAATTAAGATGACTCCACTAGCTACGATTATGGCACCAGCTATTTACTCCTCCCTCTGAGAATCCGGCCCTGCTGTGCAGACAGTAGGCAGTGTCATATAATTTGTTCTTTTTAATTTTAGTCTGTCTAGACACTTCTGCAGCACCCCTTTCTGGGAGAACTTTGTGCCAGCAGCTCTGAAGCAGCACCACACTTCTCTGGTGAGAAACGCTTACCAGACACAGTGTGGAGGTGGCCTGGTGTGCTCAAACTCAGCATTTTTAACCTTCTTGGTTGAGGGTTTGGATATGATGGTCTCAGTGTTTTTAGGTGGAGAGGTGGCAGAGGGGAAAGAACAGCAGGATTTCTTCCCAGTGAAGAGGAAGCGAGTCCATTGTTTTCTGGTTTTGACAATGTGTTGTCCCAGATGAGTGCTGGACAAACGTGGATGGTGCTGATGCACCATTGCTGTGGTAGTAATTTTTTTCCAGCGGTGGGTGACACCTCTCTTTGTGGGTAAGAAGGTCTTTTTCATGGTTTTAAAGGCCATGTGCCAGCCTTTTGTTTATTATTAGTGAGTTCTTCCTCCCATGCCATTACTACCACTTAGCCTTTAGCTTCTCTGATACGTTTTCTCCCAGTCTGAGTCACCTGGTATATAGCGGTAGTACTGCTCTAGCTTTCTGCAAACCTGTCACCAGGCATACACAGGACCCAGTTTTTACAAAATTCTCAGATTTGTTGGCCGTAGTTAGGCAGGTGATTAGCTAGGACTGTTTTTCTTTGTGTTCCATTCTCTTACCATTCCTGAATTACCAGGACTGTCTGCAAATGTGTTTGTCAAGAGTCAAACTCAGAAAGGCCATGACTCTGGCTGGGGCTCAGGAGCAGCAGCAAGATATATGTGTGTATCTATTTAGAGAGAGATGTGCCTTTTTACTGCTAATATTTCTGCTTGACTCCAAATGCACTTAATTGCTAATTCTCATAATAATTTTTAAACATTTGCTAAGCATTAAGTCCTTCTTTCTGTTGTTAACCACCTACATTTATGTGTCTATACCCAGCCCCCACAATGAAGGGTATTCATGGCTGCAGAAACAAAAGCCTGAAGATAGAGATCCTAAGTTGTTAAAAACAAAATTTCTTTTTGAGAAAACCATAAAGCACATACTATTTCTAGGATTCCACCCGAGCTTGATCAATACTAGTGAAGCAGAAAAGCAAAAAAAGCAGCTCCCAAAAAAGCAGCTTCCATGAAAATGGGAAAGAGATTCTTTGTGCAGCCTTAATGATTTTGAGAGAGACGTTTCCCCTGTGAATTGCTGTAGGAGTTTGCACCCCTTCCCCCACGCTCAGCAGAGGCAAGAACATATGACTATCCTCATGTAAGGCAGCGCAGTGTTAATAATGCTGCTGTATTGATCAAATTGGGCTGCTTTGTCACCAGGGACATCTGGGAGGATTTATTCTAACTCCTAAGGCTGTGCCTCCTAAAGTGCATTTTCCAGGCCTTTCACTAGGCAAAGGGTGTGCTGTGCTTTTGTCTAAGCGTGCAGGAGCAACATTTGCAAAAGATTTCATGGTGTCCCACCATCCACTGCCTCTATCACTGCTTCTCACAGGGCTCTCACCTCCCTCCCACTCACGGCTGGATGTGGCTCAAGTTCAAAATTGCATTGTGGCAAGATCCAGTTGTTTGCCCTTGGAGAGCACCTGGAGGAGCAGGCACTGTTTGCTGGAATGTGGGTAAACACGGGGTGATGGGAACAGGAGAGGCTTCCTCTTTGCTTAGAAAGTGAGCAAAACATCAGTAAGAAAACAGCACAGAAGGGAAAACATGTGCAGGAGGGTTTTATTTCTCCTCCCGTGCCTTCAGCTGATATTCATGACCTTGTTAAAAAGATTAGACTGCTTCAGAGACTGCACGTGGTCATTTTTCAGTGTAGGGAGAAACCGAATGTGGCTTTTATTTTTCCATCTGATAAATTGCCAATTTCAGGTTTTACTTACAGAGCACTCTGAGTAGTCTGAGAAGAACACGATCACCTTGATATTATATTTATGAGTAAAAATGGTATGAGGCAAAGAAAGCTCTTAGCTCACATGTAAAGAAGACTTTTAATGCAGTTTTTGTTTCCAGGAATGCATCATTGCTCATGGCAGGGAAGGGACATATTAGGAAGCTTGACAGGAGGACTGAAATGCCTAGGGGTACTCAGGAGCTTGAAGGAGCAATTTGCTATCATGCTTGTTTGACAGGTGTCAGGAGTCTGGTGCTGGGTAGTGATGGGGCATCTGCAGAGCAGGGAAGGGTCAGAGACACTTGAAATGGAGGAAATCCCTTGAAGCTTGCTCTGGTGGCAGTCAGAGCACCTCCAAGGTGCTCTGAGCAGAGCCCACGTGTTCAGAAGTGCTGCCGTGTATCCTGAAGGGATCAGAGTGACAACCAAGTCGTAAGTCATGCCTGGAAAATTATCCTGAATGCATAGGCTGCCAGTAGTGCTGGCTGTAGCTAAAGAAACACAGTTTGAGTGTGTTTCTGTCTCTCTCCGAGTCTCAGTTCCTGGACTGCAGGATCTGAAGCAGATTCCTGCAGCAGCACCGGCCACCACGAGGCATTTGGGCCTTCCCTTGAGCTCTGATATCATGCAACTGCTTGGGAAGTGTAACTGCGTGGGAAGTGCAACTGCTTGGGAAGCAGAGCTGGCTGGAGGTGAAGCAGAAGAGTGCTCCCAGGAATGCTCCCTGTGAAGCAAAGACTCAGCCTGTGGTCTCACATGCAGCTCCTCTCCCACCATAAAGGCTACCTTTGTATGTTTATAACCAAAATAAAATTGCAGTTTCTGACAGCTGTAATTTGTACTTGGAGGAACATAATGTCTGTATTTGCTGTTGCAGGGATTGTACCAAAGCATGGTGACAGAGGTCTGAAGTGTTTGGGATGACAAGAGCTGGCTGCAGATTCCACCTTTGAGGGCTACTAAAAACCAGCTTTAGTTAAACAGTGTTAACGATAAACAGAATGCCAGGAAGGATTGGCTGTACCATGAGAGGACCCCCCTCCTGCAGCTGGAGAGGCCGTCCTTCCTCAGTTCCCTCCCATCCCCTTCCTGCAAACCATGCCAAGAGAACCTGGCTGTAGTCATCCAAGCTGTGACATTGGAGACTTCCATCACATCTCAGAAAGACAATAGAGGGAAGGAGTGGTATAAAGCCAACCCACAAAGACAGGCTTATCTTGGAAGATGCCGTGTGGACTTAAGTAGAGTGGAAAAGGGAAACTGGGGAAAATAGGACACTTAAGGTAAACTAGCTACATTTTTAAAATGTCTGAGTTGGAAATATGCCAGATAAGGTGTCCACTGCTGGGTTTATAATGACTACAATATGTTTCCTCTTTTCCTTGTTGGTAAGTGGGTTTTGTTTATTTCCTTTTTGGAGCATGGTGAGGGACCACAGTTCCCTGCAGTGCATTTTCAGTAGGGAGCTCGAGCTCTCTATGGTGGTTTAGTGGGTAATGCTGTGGTGCTGTGAACATGACATCTTCCAGTTCCTGGCATCATCATTTGGGTCTTTTCCTCCCAGGGAAACATGCAATGTTGACTTTCATTTGGTTTGCTCAAGGAGGATACTTAAGGATGGGGCTGGAAAGCTGAAAGCCTCATGGAGAGCCTCTCAACAGTGTGGGTGCAGGCAGAAGGAATGCCAAGAGCCTTGCCAGTGGAGAGATGGGTTCCTGTGGTATCACCTCTGCACGGTGGTGCTGAGTGTTGTGCTCAGTGATGTGCCTGGAATTAATTTGGGAACCCTCCCAATTAATTTTAGGGGGAGAGGTGCCAACACAAACGAGTCAGGGCCTGGTGTTTTCCACAGTATCCTCCGATACATTTCCAAGGATATTTTGCTAGGAGAAAACAGAAGGTTTAAAAGAAAACCTGAGAAGGAACAATGACTTGCCTTGACTGTGAGGCTCCTGCCCAAGTAAAGAGTGTTGCTGAGGAAATGCAGTTTGAATAAACAAGGGAAGGAGAGAGTGCTGATATGGGAAGAGAGGTTGAAAATTAGAGCCTCTCTGAGGTCCTGGAGTCAGGTTTCTGAGAAGGGTTAAACAGGTTCTGTCCCATCTTTGTCCTTCAGGAAGAGCAGAGCTTCTCCTAACCTGTTTCTGCTGATGCTTTGTCACAGCACCTAGCCTCTGCTTTTCACCAGCCTACTTAGAGTAACGAAGTACCACCCTTTGGGCCTTTCTGCATTGTAGTCTCTGTGGACTGCTGCAGTGTGCAGGTACCCATAC
>NW_008238358.1:561306-591124 GCF_000691975.1 Corvus brachyrhynchos
TGCCAAAACATTGCATTCTTTCTAGGCTATTTTCTGGCTTCTTTGCTATTAATAACTTTGTCCTGAAATAGCACTTTCATATTGCAGCATATTAAAATCATAACAACTGGGTGGGTGTCCACAGTCAACAGACTGAAGAAAGTGAGCCAGTGTGTGAGCTGTGGTTGTGTCAGTTGGCTCACAGAGGTGTGCTGACTCTGGGCAGCTGGGGTCTGACCTGCTGAGCTTTCTCAAATCAACAAATGGCAGGGCTCTTAGCGGGATCTCCTGGCTTCCCGTGCAGCCAGTACCGTACGGCCCTCTGGGAGCTGATGTGAGGCTGATCTGTGATCCTTCCACAAGGAGTGAGCAGTGCCTCATCCAGTTCTGACAATGCACCTTGAGTTGCTAATGATATCCACCAAAGGCTGTGCCAGATGCCCTCTCCTTTTTTTGATGTAATGCATTTTGGGGATACAGATCTCAGATGCCTGGAGCGGCTGCCTGGGTTGCTGCTGAGCGTTTGGGCCAATACTGGCAGGCTCTTTACCAATGTGCTCTCACAAATTGCTGTTAAAGAGGACCATGTTGCTTTTATCAGGGTGTGTAGCAGCCTGAGTGCACTGCCTGTGAGATTTTGAGGCTGATCAAAATCGCTGGTGGCTAAGAGTTTTGGAACAAGAGCCTTGGCAGAACAGTGCAGAAATGAAAAGCAATGAAAAAACACCTTTGACTGTAACATAGCATCCTTTGGAAGGCACCTGGTTTTAAAGTGAGATACACGTTTACCTGCAATGGGACAGTCAAGCATGAAGGCTGTTGTTTCTGTCCACGGATCATGATAACTCTGGCCTAGAAGTGGCAGAAACCAGTTTGTGCATATCCCATATAGATGACCCAAAATTAAAAAAAAAAAGAGAGAAAAGAAACAAATCCAAGTATCAAGACATCTGAGAGTTGTTTTTACATTCTTCCTATTTTTCCATTTAGGTCATACTGTCCCTAATAAAGTAGACAAGATTTGTAATAGAAAAGAACCATCTCCAGCCATCAAAAAACATGTCAAATTCTGTTTAATGTAAGCCACAGAGTTAAGTGTTGCTAATCATGAGCAGCATTTCATGGATTTTGAGTGTTGGCAAGGTCTTCAGCTGATGTAAACAGGAACCATGAAATCAGGGCTGCTGTGTGCTGATTTACCCCAAGTGAGAATCCGGTTGTGCTTCCCATTGCTTTGTTTCTAGTCTGAGTTTTTTTGTCTTGGCGCAACAGTGAAACTCAAGTCTGTTGTCTTCTCTTTTTCTTGCGCAGATTGGCATATTTATCACAGTAGCACATGCATCTTCTTGCTCTTGTAAGATAACAAGTTGCCCAAATGATTAAAAAGAAATCAAAGAAAAAAGCAGCAAATGGCTTGGACAGTTGCTGTGCTCCCAATAAAGTCTAAACTTCAGCCAAACAGCCCACTGCTCCCCACATGGCTGGAGGCAGGCTTTGGTCCTATATGTTTATTATCGTTTAGAAATGGTATAAATGCTCCTCTATTCTTTTTTGTTCTGCCCTTATTCTACAACGCATTCCCCTTCTTCCTCCTGCTTCCTGTTTCCCAGACAGGTCCCCACCTCTTCCTCCCCACAGCCAAAAATAATACAAAAGGGAACATACAAAAGGTTTTTCGAGCCCTGAGATGTGATAATGAATGGGCGTCATGTACAGAGTAGACACAGTAGTCCCAGCACAAAAATGTTGATCACGCAAAGTCAAAATGAGGAATTGCACGTTTTTGGATTAGGAATTCAGTGTTATGCATCCTCTTGTTTAATATATTCTTAGGTCAGAGCAGACGAGAGGACTCACAACCCAGGACTCTTACAAAATATTCTGTGTATTGAGTGTATTGATCACATATCTTCTCCAGGTTTGGTTTAATAAGCTAATTGTGACAGACTGCGCTTATGAATGTGCTGTTGCCTGAGAGTGCACAAACGCAACTGCTGTATACGTTTGTGTCAGCTGTTGAGTAGGAAATGTTAAGATATCTCTGGATGTTAATAAAACATCTCTAAAGAGTACATTTTTTCATTCATGAACCTAACCAGAGTAATTAGAAGGAATCCAATTCTGCTGTGTAACCCCACTGCAATACTTTCTAAGGATGAATCTTGATTGAGGATCGAGACCTAAAATATTGCTCTGCTTTGTACATTCCACAGTCGTCAGCATTTGCTTTTGCGTATCCACTTCCTGTGGGAAGTTTACCACACTCTGGGGCATGCTTTGAACCTGATCCTTTGATTTCAGTCAGATTTTCAGGAGATAGGACAGGCAATTCAAGGAGCTAATTGTGCTTTTTTTGCTGTTTATAACACTAAACTAAAGCTGCTTCCAAACTGGATGACAACAGGTTAAATACACGCTTGATGAAGTTTGGAGAAAAGTTTGCAGTGAGGGCCACTAGCCAGCTCACTCAAAGCCATCCAAGGTTGTTATATAAATAAATGCTCTCTTCAGAAACATTTTGAAACACTCTATATATAATTTTTCAGATGGTCATTGTATGGCTCCTTGCTGTCATGGCAGCATGCAGGGTATGTGGTGGTGTACAAGCACACATGGCTTTTTATCATATTTTGATACTAGCACAATGGACTGCTTGCACTTTTGAATTCTTGATTTGGCTATCCTTAATCCTTTGCTGACATTGATGCTATTTTTTAATGTTGTGACTGGTCGCAGATATTTTTTCTATCTTTACTAAACAGTCAAAAAAAACCAAAACAAAAGCCCTCCAAAGCCCTGGTTCAGTGTTTGCAGATTTCTTTCATCCTTTTTTTTTTCTATCTAGATGCCTATCAAATTCAGCCACGCTTAGCTGCAGTCCTTTGTTCAGTATCTCACAACCAGTGCACTGAAATTCTCTATGCTTAAGGCCTAAATACCACAGATCTTTGGTGAACAAATTTGACTTGTCCATTTGAAAGAATATTTGTTAGATAAATATATATTTCACTATTATGAAGTTAGGGAACAAAGCCTGATTTTGACTCCTTGGTTAGAGTTATGGGTTCAGATTTCTTTTCTATTTAAGACATTTGTTACCCCCCATTTCTGCTGGTGAAAATTGCTAATTTATGGTAAAGTTGATTTTGATCGTTTAAGCTTTGGAGTCTGATTAAAATCTTTGATAACCCTGGTTACATCATGCCCCAGAGCAACAGGAAAATGAATCATGTTTATGTGAAGGTAGTGATTCTGTCCTTTATATCCACATTTTTTACTTTAAATTATCTTTGCTGAATGCTGTTGAGGTGTCTGATTTCAGTATTTCTTATACTCTGGAGAAGTATAAGAGGAGAAGATCCAGGGAGAAAGCCATCTGGGTCATGGTAGGAGAATTTATTGAGAGTGCTGTTGTGCATGGATAACGGTGAATGGGCTGGTTTGGCTAAATACACTTCCTTAACAATTCATTCTTTGGGCTGAGACCAAGAGGGAAAATGGGCACAGGCCATTATTGTATTGAAGAAATTAGCAAACAGAGACTTTAGTCCTGTGTAGGGGAGTCAAGAATAAATAGACTTGTCCATTTCAGGCTCCAGTGGCTGGTGTGACCCATTCAGAGGGTGTTAGGGAGGACTGGCCTGATGCCTCAGGCATATGGTGAAGTTACCACAGGAAGACAAGTCTTTGCATATCATATGATCTTTCTTTGCTGACTATGCCCGTGGCTGCTTTGTGCACTTGGCAAAAGCCTGTTTGTTGAGCACCCAGTTAACTTGATTTCCTTCATATATATCATGCATACAAATATTTACCACAGGTTAGCTGTCAGTAAGTATCTTATTGTTGTACCTGAAAAGTGGTTTTAGCTCTCTTCTTTTCAATGAACTGTAATACATAGGAAAGATGTGCTGGCACATGACTAGCTTTGTCTTAAAACCTTTGCAATAGAAATTATTTGGTATTGCCTGAAACTTTTTCTTATATACATTTATTTCAGGCTGCGGTTTTCCATTTTTCCCAAGTGTATTTTGCAAAACTACTTATTTTAATACTAAAACTCTGTTTATTTTATTCTGTCCCAAATGTTAAGCTTCTGATGTGCTGCAGCTTTTTCACTACTAGCAACTGCCCTGTAAAAGTTGCCAAGAGGAAAAGCTGGAGGTTTTGGCAGCTGGGTGGGAACAGATGACAATCTTGGAATAGATGGGCAAGAGTATTGGGCTTTGTTGTTGTTGTTCAGGAAGTAATGAAGGCTTTTGGCAGTGGGAAGAAAATCCATCGTTCAAATCTTGTTTTAGGGTTAAGGATAAAAAACGGCATGGCATTTCAGGGAAGGCAGGTAAGTTTTGAATCTCTTATTCTTCTTAACTTCAGGGCTGCCCGACAACATCCGGTTCAATTTCTGCCTGTGGTATCAGCAATGCAAGTGTCGGTGTTGCCCAGAGTTTTTGCCTTTTTGCTGCACAATGACACACTGATACTGGGCACTGCACCTGGTGCCACTGGTTGCTCTGAGTGTGAGTGAATGGCGATGGCACTGACCTTAGTGTTGTGTTTTGGGTTGTCTTCAGGTTGAAGACAGTTTCTCCTGCAATGCAGTCTTGAGATTTTCACAGTTATTTGGAGATGAGGCCCCTTTTTTGCATGCCAGTAGAAAGCAATGGGGTCATGATGGAAGTTGAAATTTGGCCTTCACTATTGCTTGTATAATTCTGCTTTGCTTGTGTAAATTACAAAGAGAATCCTTTCAAGTATTGTAAACAGACCTGGTAGATCAGACCTGCTTGTCAGCCACATTCAACATTTTCATTTTCTGTCACAGCCTGATCTAAGTATCCAACTTCCTAATTAGCTTTTGGATAACTTCCAAGTTCAGTGCTTGATGTCCAATTATATCTGCAGTAAAATGGCACTTAGAAGCAACTATCACTTCCAGATAAGAACTTCAGATGATCTGCTAGAAAAATTCAGAACCAAGATATTAAAAAATACTTCAGCATCAATAAAACAGAGGAACTCAGTGAACATATTTATAAGGTGTCTTCCCTGATGTTCTGTCCTCAAATTATTATAAGTGTTTGGGCTTTTTTTTTTACCCTTGGCAGAACTTTGTTGTTGCCATATTGTCCTGTCTTTAACTGTGCAAAACGCCCAGAAGTTTGAGTGCTTTAGAGATTTCACAGCATGGACAGGTGCTTCTCAAGTGACCTGTTATGTTTCAAAAGTCAGTCTGTATGTGTGGGTGAAATTCTAAAACACAACATCGCTGTCAACCAAGACTAGTTCTTTGCAATTCATTGGAGCAAGTTTAGATTTATACCCTGAGAACTAGGAGTATAGTTTGGTTCATCAGATGGAATTAGGTTTTCCAGAGCTGTCTGGACCTGAACCCAGATGCCTAACTTGTGTCCCTGCAAAAGCTCCTGGCCTTTGGGCATGTCTTCCCCCGTTATTCTCTAAAGGGGAGACATTGGGTGCCTACACTGCCTTGAGGCTTGGCACACTGATGATGGTGGTGGTCCCAGCTGGAACCTTCCTTCTGGTTCCTCTCTGGGAGAGAGATGAAGTCAAACATCAGCACCATGAGTGGTGACTCCAGCTCCTTCATGTCTGGGTTTTGAACATTCTGGGTTGAACTTTAACCTGGATAGCTGATAGACACCATAAAATACAGACTCTGAACCAAATCAGGTATTGGCAAATCTGGGAGGGATTGCAGAGTCTGGGGTTTGTCTTGTTGTTGCAGTTAGTAGCAAAACTATCTTGATTTCTGCCGGCTGTAGAGTTAGGTGAGTACTAAGCTCTGCTGAAAATGGTACACATGTATCACATCTCTACTGTCAGAGGCACATGCTGGATTTCTCTTGTGTTGTATTTCATAGTGATGACCATACTCAATGTGTTTCGTAAATAATCTTTACTTTCAGTAGATGAGCTTTAGAGGTAAGAATACAACTAGATTAGAGCGCATACCTTTCTCAATTGACAAACATACGGAACACTGAATTTTCCTGGACCAGTGCTACTGCAAACTCTGAAACGACTAACAAGAAGTAGGTCCTTACCAGGCATAGGACAGCTCTACAGTAGCTGTCTTGTACTGTCTGAAGGATCTGGTACTGCACATGGAAGTGTAATGGTGTGCAGTTTACATGTATTCTACCACTCCACATGCCCCAGGGGACTTGGATGGTAGTATAATATGGGAAGCAAAGAGATATTTTGAGTTACTGGGAGGGAACACACAGCATTTCTTGCAGGTGATGGAAATGCTCCTCTGCTGGGGAAGTGAGTTTTTTGCAATTGTATCTAAAATTGAAAAATCAGAGCAAGGGCTTGACAGGATTGTCCACATGCCAGACTGCTGTCTTCTTCTGTCTGGCTTACTTCAAGTATGTGGGGTCTTGCAAAGTCACATCCTATTATTTGTCAGCCATGAATCATCATTTCTTTTAACTGGTTAAATTGAGGAGCAAGGTGCAAGGAGAATGACCCTCATTAATCAGGGCAGATGGGTTGAATTAGTGGGTCACACTTTTTTATCCCTAGCCAGTGAAACTGGCTTGACAGCCAATGGCAGTCTTATGGATCTTCTTCTTTTGTTCCTGAAGGGAGCCATCTTCTTCCCTTTGCAATTTTTAAAGTCTTTATTGCTGTATCGTACAGGCACTGGGTAAGAAAGTTTAATACCCACCATGTTGCCTGCAACGTAGCAACTAAAGCGTAGTTGGACTTCATGTCACATGTGACATACTCCATCTGTTACACAAAGCTCCCTCTCTTGCATGTGAAGGGGAAGCTGGACATCCAGCAGAACTTTGGTAAGAGCATGACAAGTGCAGCTCACTCCTGTCTGAGATATTCTTGAACTGTTTTCCTACCAGGCTGGTAGTGGAAGTAGGAGAGCTATAGAATCTGAATTCAGATCATCATCTGAAGTCAGCAGTCTGTGTTTGTATCTCTGTGGATAGTGGTCAATATCCTGCTCCTCCCATAAAAAAAAAAAAGTAGTTTTTGGTGTGCTCACTGGCAAATAGCTCTGTGGGAATGGAGACCAGAGAAATTTCCTGCCCCTCCTGGTGGTCCACCAGGCTGGAGTGGGGACCTTGGTGGTCTCAGCCTGACTAGTTTCTCCAGGTCAGAGCTCAAGACAAGGCAGTGGGCTTAGTTGGCCTAAAAATTGTCATGCCAGGGCAAGGAGTGAAGAAAGCAGGCTGGTTTCTAAACCCTTGCTCACCACTCCCTAGGAGATTTGGACCACAAGGAGAGAAGGTTGCATAAGGTACTTGGCTTAAACTGGGAAGGGCGTATGGGGAAAGATGCTTTGTTTCTGCCACCAGAAAAAAAGGCAGCAGCAGGTAGGGCCCTGGCAGGAGGTAAGGAAAGGGCTGTGGCCATAACCCCTCGCCAGGCTTTGTCTGCCATGCAGATTAGGTGCAGGGCTTTTCTGGCTCAGCGTTGCTAGGCTCTTCCCTGCTATTGACTTGGTGGAGAGGCTGAGGGGGGTGGGAAGGAGGGACTGCATTATATTGTTTCTTTGAGTTGTTTTTCTCCCCCCTTCTATGGGGAGATGGGCTTGATCCACTGGTTTTGGATTTCAGAGGCAGAAGGCAAGACATGACCAGCTGGTGTCTTGAAATGGCACAGGTGCAGTGGCTGTGGGAGGGGGGGAGCCAGGAATAATTACAGGTTTGTGAAGCATCAGGCTTTGCCTGAAAAGGGCTCATCGAGAAACTGCTCTTTATGGAAAATTAATGGTGAAGCTGGAAGAACTGTCAGGCCCACTATTGTTGTCATGGGGTAGTGATGCCTTAAAGGAGCAGCACCTCCTGCTCGCATCCCCTCCACGGGCAGCCCAGAGCTGGCATGCAGCTTTCTGATCCCACAGCAATTGAAATTTCATGTCACTGTCATCAGATTTAATGGCCTTGAGTCCTTGTCTCTCCTCCCCGCTGCTGCCCTCCCTCTTTCCACCCCTAATTTGTGATTATGCTTGCTCTTTCCTTTGGAAGCCTTTTATTTATTGGGCCCCTAAACCTGTTTCTGCCCCACTGGATGAAGGCTAAGTGGACCAGAAAGCCCAAATTACATGATGTGGAGAACTCAAAAGCATTACCTCTCCTGGTGGTGGGGGTTATTACTGAAAGACTATGTGGCATGTTGAAAAGCTTCTCCCAAAACCCATTAGGATTTATCTGGGGAGAGACCAGATTCTCAGTTAAAGCTGTTTCTCACAGTCCCAGAAATGCACCGTATAAAGAAATCGGAAAGGTTGCTTAAGGCAAGTACAATTGATAAGTGTCCCACCCCCAGGCCTGTGTGCAGACGGTCTCATACCTCTGATAAAACGTACTTGCTGAAGTACAGCATGTCTCACCTGCGTATATTCTGTTCTGTTCTTTCTGTCCATCTCTACAGCTCAGATCTATAATCAGCTATTACTTAAAAAAAAAGAAATAACGGGTAATTGTGTGGCAGATTTTGTTGTGAACTGGAAAGTCATCCCACCACATTGTATCTGCAACCAACAGTGTTGCTTCCTGGGAGTTTTGAAAGCAATAATCTCAAATTACCTGGTGGTTCCCAGAGAGCCGTGAGTGGGGCCTCCTTACATTCCTGTTCATGGGACCTTTGTACTCAGAAGGCAGAAGTCTCTGTCTCTCCTCTGGTCATATGAAGCTTTCATTTCTTGATCAGATGCTGGACTCTCCAGATTGAGATGTAGTTGGGTCACCAGCTCCCATAGACTGAAAATTTTTGACTAAAACCCCTTTCTTAATATTGCTAGAAGTGTTCTCTGAGGAGTAGTTTTTAGAGGTTTCTAAAATGTATTAGTTAGAATGTCTCTTTCTCCAAGTCCTGTGAAATCACAGTGGTGGTATTAAGCCAGCTATCCTTTCAAGCTGCAAGAAATGAAAAACAGTGCTAATAAACTCCATTAAAAGCTCCTGAAACTACAGCAAATGGTTCTCTATAAACAATAAAAGTTTATAATGTTGGCTGTGGAGAACACTGGGAAGTGCTTTGGTGCCTGGAGGCTTTATTGGGGCAAGCTCAGGGCACTTCATAATAAGGCACATTCAGGAGGCTCATCCCATTCTTGTGCTGATGATCACTGCTGTGGAGGTGCAGGAACACAATTTTATGTGGCACCCTCTTTGACTGCAACTTCACCAACTTTTTAATAAGGGGGATGTGTGTATTTGTGTGCAAGTCTGGTGTCCTGTACACAGGAAGCTCCATTTGACCAGATGTGCCAAAACTCCCTCTAAAACTGACAGTAGATCCCTTCTTTACTGTCACCTTTCCTTCTCTCAGGCCTTTTAGACAAGCTGTGGTCTCACTGGAAGCTTTTCTGCCTCCTATCTTAAAATGCCATGCTTCAGAATTGTGCTGTTTTAGGAACAGATTGGGCCCCAGCCAGCTACACTGAGTTAAATTTGGAGAGAAAGTTAATGTTTGTGAAGGAAGAGGAAGCAGTTATTTGGAGAGGTGGCTTTTTGTTTGTACATGGCCAGATGATGAGTCTATTAGGGTAGTTTCATATGGAAGTGGCTGTAGGACAGATTATACTTAAAGTTGGGAATGCCCTGGTACCCATGGAACAATGTACAGACTTTAATGAAAATGTAATAGATACTTTCTGATTGTTATATCTTCACTTCTAGTATAATACCTGCTAGCATATGTAGGTATTCCAGACTGTCTCTGAGCAGCTTCAAACAAGTGCCAAATCTTCATGTCTCCCAGTGTGTGACCATCTCAGGAGAAGATGTTGGTGTTCATGAGTGCTGTCTTGGCATGCCTTTGGACCATGTTCTCCTGCCCTCAGTGGGAGCTATGCTGTAATCTCTCTCTAACAGCCGTTTTTCTCCCTCCCCTCTCCCTTTCCCTTCTGCAGACATGCCTGGAGTTGGAGCGATACCTTCAGACTGAACCGCGGAAGATCTCTGAGACCTTTGGTGAGGATTTGGACTGCTTCCTTCATGCCTCCTCAGCCCCAGAGGCAGAGGACAATATACGACGGCTGGACCCCATCCTTTTACCAGTGGAGACGAGTACATGTGACAAAAGCGCCAACATGGACATTATCCTCTCCCGTGACAAGCTGCTGTCTGAGACGTGCCTCAGCTCGCAGTCTACCAGCTCTTCCACAGAAGGCTACACAGCCGTCAACCAGGCCCAGCTCAATGCAGTAACCTCATTAACCCCCCCTTCCTCTCCGGAGCTCAGCCGCCACCTTGTAAAAACCCCACAGACTCTCTCAGCGGTGGATGGCACAGTGACGTTGAAATTAGTAGCCAAGAAAACTTCACTCAGCTCTGTGAAAGTGGGTGTAGCAACAGCGACTGCGGGGACAATAAAAAGCGGGCAGAGTGACAGTGAGCAAGGAGGTACAGGGACAGAAGCATCCCCAGAAAACAAGAAGAGGGTTCATCGCTGTCAATTTAATGGGTGCCGGAAAGTTTATACAAAGAGCTCCCACTTAAAGGCTCACCAGAGGACTCATACAGGTACTTATGTAGGATGCTTCTCTCATCTTGTCCTCCTGCCACCTACCCGTAACCATCTCCTTTTATTCTCATTTAGAAAAGAAAAAATCTCTTCTGAAAGTCCCAGCTTCTGTCTATGAAACAGGGCAGTGGAAAATATGGTAGGCCAGCAAATGTACCCATTATTCAATAGAACAGAGGAGTTCACCACCTACCATTAACCTGTTGGGGTTCATATGTCTTACGGGGCTTGATGCAGAGTAATTTTAGGATACCTAAGGGATGTAGATGTATCATTCATGTTAAAACTATGTGCATGTCACTTTGAGTTTTTGGCACTCACTTCCCCAAGACAACTTTAAAAATGTTAAGTTTAGTCAAGTGTTATTTTCTTCAAATAGAACATAGCGTGGGTAGGCTTTTGGTGCCTTTTGTATGGGAGAAAGAGAAATGTGTTTTAGATCTTAGATATGCTGTTTAGGAATAATCTGTGCATGAGGCAGCATGTGTAGATGCAGACATGTAGGCATGCAGAGGCACGTACCTTTCAGATACTCATGATCTTGGACTTCTCCAGTGCTAAAATACGGTGAGAACAAATAAAAGATTGACATGGAGTTTGAATGAAGAAGTGTAGGTGGAGAGGGAATAGGATGTATGGATAGATGTGAGGCTGTTATTTTGGGTAACATTTACAAATGTTATATATATGTGTGTGTGTAAGCTGGTTGAAGCATACTGAATTGACTTAGTTTCATTTTTCAGGTTCCCTCCTCTCATTTCCTCATAGCCCCCACTAGCTTTTCAGCTGGTATTCATTGGCATTAATAGCTATGCAGTTCACACACGTTGCTGCTTTGTTCTAAGCTTCACACGTGATGAGAGATGATAAATTCCCATTAGCACCATCTTATCATGTGATTATTCTTGTTTCCAGAGGGATTGCTATAATCAGTTTTCTCAATTTTACTGTAAAATGTGTGGTCTCTTATGATAACTGCACATTTAGTTCACGATCTTATCATGCAGTCAGATTCCTAGAAGCAAGGTTGTTCTTGCAAGGTAGAAAATAACACATTAGACTGACGCAGTAAATCAGACAAATATGTGGGTTGTTAAGAGAGCTGCATCCATCACATACTAGGCAGCCCTGTAAAAGTTACATGGTCTGAAGTATAAATCATAGTAAGACATAAAAGGCATTGATCTTTTTATATGGGCTTTCTAGTGCTTTTACTGGGGATAGCCACCTTGCCAGGAGTGACCTCACCTGTGATTCAGTGATTTGAAAGCCAGCGGAAGTAGTACAATCATTTTAAACTCAGCATCGACATGGTCAGAATGTTGGTTCCTTGTAGCACCAATGCTGCTGTGAGGGCTTGTCCCTTCTGGGGCTGGCCAGTGGGACGTCCCAGCCAAGGCCTTCCAGCAGGCAATGGAGCTTCCATGAAAGCACAAATGAAGAGTGTGAAAGCTGTTAACCCAGTGGTCTTGTCTGTTAAGATGTGACCCTCATGTTTGTCCTCAAGCTGGAAGTGATGGGTCTTAAACAGCTTTTCCTGAAGTCAGTCAGGGATATGACACAATAGCCTGGAAAGGGTGAACTTGTGAAGTTTTCCTGGTTTTGTCACACAGATGGGGATATGGACAAGGAGTCATGAGGAGCACTCACAAAAACTACTAATCTCTCAACACCTTTACCCTTTGGTGTCAAAATCTTTTAAAAGTTTGCATGCTTTTGAACCCAGCCCTAGGTCTGGTTGAATTTTCTGAGGTCAAAACCTTTCCCCTCTAACATCACCATGTGAAATCTTATGTAATGAGAAACGTTTCTCACTGGCTCTGTGATCTTTCTGTTGAATAGCCTTGGATCATACGTAGTGCCATGATGTGCTTGAGCCTGCCCATCCACAGCAGTGTTTGACATGGTGAGAAAGGCACGTCTGTCTTTGCAGATGGGGAGGACCTTTATCAGGTGATGAGACTGCAGCTGCTTGGGTGCAGAGCCCAGACCTCCCATTCCCAGTGCCTTACCTGGTGGGATCAGCTACTCCTCTGATCTTGCCAGTTAAACCATCAGTGGTTTAAACAGCCCCTAATTATGGGAGTATTTCTGTTTCCATTCACCATGTCCTGAGCAGATAGCATAGGTTGTTAGGAAAGCAGGAAGGCAAAAAACAAGAGGGAATACAAACCTGGAATGATGATCTCGCCAGTCTTAGCAGCTGTAAAACCACCCCACCCCTGCCGATGTCCTAGCTGTGCACAGCTTTGTAGAAAGCATGGTTTCCCTTGATGAGGACTAAATGCAGCCTTGTTGTTAAAACACATCTTTGATGCAGAACCTGGGAGCAGGGAACCTGTCTCTCATTTTTGTCTGTGGAAAGCAGGTTGTCTAAATACCTGTTAACATTTACATCCTGGGAGCAATCTGAGTACATCGAGGGAAGGAGTGTGATAGGCTTATCTAAACATCTTATTTGAGTCTGGAGCACAAAGTCATTCAGACCCCTTCATACTGCTTATGTGCTCTGTTCCCTTAAAACACACTGACCATTGGATGCCTTAAATGAGAGCTGGTACAATCAAGACATTAAATGTGTTCACACTGACCTCTTCAATGGGGTTCCCCACAGGGAGCTCTGGCCTCTGGTAGGAGTGGGTCAGAGAGGAATAGCTTTGGAAATTTGGGACTGAATTATAAATGTCAGGGCTGTCTCCTTTCCCGTGCAGCCTTCAGGGCATGGGACAAGGAGCCCTTTTCTCCATGGGTGCTTTGTTTTTTTTCATGCCTGAACTGAGTGTGCTGTGGGTTGCAAATGCACCCAGCAGTGCCAATGGCTTGTAGCCACTTGGCTTAGTCTGTGGCTGAGCCAGAGGGTCTGAAATGATTGCGAGATATTTTCCTTCAGCTGGTGGTTTGTTAGTGTGTCATGCAAGAGCAGTCTGGCAGTGTGGGCTCTGTAAAAGGGTGTGAGTGCCCCGACAGACAAAGAGCTCCCAGTGTGGGGTTCACAGGCAGGGAGGCAGATGTGGGCTGGTCACTCAGCTTGCACGTGCAAAGTCCACTTGCTGGATCAAAGGGATTTACTGCAGTGCATGAAAACAAGAAACCATGGGCTGGGGAGCGGGTGGGGGGTGGAAGGCAGCGGAAGGAGGCTGCATTCCTTTCGTTCATATGTAAGGCTGACCAGACAGAGCTGGCTGCTGTTCCTCGCTGCTGCGTGATGAGCCAGGCTGGGCTGCAGGCAATGCAGGCTGATAGCAGCCTGCTAGGTTGGGAACAATCATCTCTTGGGATTTTACTTTGCTGGGAAGCCGAGAGACCATCAGACCCCACATTACACTTGGTGCATCTTCCATATTACTCTCCCACATCTCATCTGCAAGAGAATCAGGACGGCACTATAAGGCCCATCAATGGTTGAACTGGTTATGAAACCACCTTCTGGATGACCTTTGGAGAGGGAAAAACAATCATCTGTGTGGGAGAGAATTTAATCTGGAAGGAAAAGGGAAAAACATTGTCTGTATGGAAAGGGAAATGAAAATATTTGACTAAACTCAAAGCAAGCTGGGGTATCTAAAGTTAAGGGCGTGTAAAGGAGCTAAGAGCAGTGGTGGGTCTGACAGTCAGAGTGTAGCAAAGAAGCCCCTCAGGGAAGAAATAGCAGCTGGGCCTGTAAACAGGAGGAAAAGGTGAGCTTTAGGTTTGGAGAAAACCACACTGCCAGTGTGAGATGAGGTAAAAACATCTAAAGAAGGAGCAACCAGGACTGTCATGGTAATTCAACCCTAGCACATTTTCTCACGGTTATTCATGGAGCAGACATCAGTGCAAACAATGGCATTTTCTCTCTTTTGAGAAAGGAAAATTTTTTTCCTGTCTTCGCACATGCATGGAGATGAATTGTCAATGAAATGGAGAGTGGAGAGGGAAGGAATTCGAATGAGCCAAACCCCATGTATAACCATCAGTACTTCCTAAATTAGAAAACAGGATATTGCTGGAGAGTGTCTGAATGCAAATAAGTCTAAGGGTGAGCTGGCCTGTGACCTATGGAAAGATTAGTCATGGGATGTGACTGTGGCTCCCAGATCAAAGACTGCTGGAGATTTCTATCTCTTGACAAAACCATTCCTATCAGCCTTCCTTGCAGTAATGTGCAGGGGAAGATGTAAGATGACGTGGGTACTTTCTGACCGGGGATGATGCATCACATAAAAACTGACCAGGAAATCCTTAAGATTGGGAAAGTGATAAAAAAATTACCCTTATGGGGTTCTGCTAGGATTTGCATTTCATGAGTATCAGAAGATTTGCTTTTTTCTTTTTTTCTTTATCCATCCAAAACCAGGATTTGAGACAACCAAAGCTCAAGTCTGAGAAACAACAGCTGGGCACCTCACATCTATATTTAGGTTTCTAAGGGCTAAACAAGTGGAAAATACCCATGTAAATAGATGTTACCAGTCTACATGTGATCTTAAGATAGCACTTCTTCAAGTGGGGTTTGTTTCACATTGTCAGGACATCTTATTTTAAATTATATAGTTCTTTGATCCAAAATGCTGGGTGAGAGTAACTAAAACAAACAAATCCACCCTGCAGGAAAACAAATTACTACATTTGCAAGAAAAAGATGAGGCATACGAGAGATGAGAAAGAGCATTAACCAACAGAAGATTTTTGAGATGGCATGTAAAACAATAGAGAAGAACTTTCCCCAAGTGTTGGAGATAAAAGAGGAAATACTGGGAATCTGGAAATTATTGGAGGGGATAAAGTTGAGGAGAGTAGGCTGGATGATAGAGAAAGAAGATTAATAGAAAGTAAAGCAATAATAGAGAAAATAAAGACTTTGTGTCAGTGATAGCACATGAATGGGAAGCTGCATTGCTGTATTGTGTTAGTGTGGTAGCACCTGTGAACAGAAAGCAAATGAAGAGAAGGAAAAAGCAAGTAGCCAAGCACAGCACCAATTCTGTAGGATGCAAGACTTTGAATGACTTAGGGAAAAGCATTTGGGAGAACAGTATTGGTGGCATAGGAGAAATTAAAGCCAAAGCCCAAGATGTTTTGTTGTACAGAGACCCATAGCTTTGTGGTAAGTCTGCAGCTCTATGTGCAGGGCTGAAACCTGCCAAGGGAACATGGAGGGACATGGAGAATCCTGAAACTCCAATGGCAGCAGCTGAAGCAACAGGTGAATACACTGCTGGAAATGAGAGCCAGGGAATTGAGGGAGGAAGGGTATGTGAAAGACCTTCATTCAGGGCTGGATTTTCTGGGGAGTACAGTTGCTCAGCCAGTTTGGAAAGATGTGGTTTTGTTGTGATGTTAGACTTCAAAAAAGTTTTTTGTGTGAAAACATAACAAGTCTTTATCAAAGCTGATTAAAATAAGCCCAGCTTGATCCTGAGCTCCTTAGAACTCTGATCTTGAAGCCTTTTAGCCATTTGGCAAGTTTGGAGGGGAGTCTTGTGATTTCATTGTGGAGGGTCTGAGCCTCACTTCATTATTATAGCAAGAGCTTAGACTTAGGAAATTATCTTTGAGAACCACCCAGGCAGCAGGAGGATGGCCCCTGCCAAAAGCAGCCCTTGCCATTTAAAACACCCGTGGTGTTCATCCATACTTAGTTGTCAATACCTGAATTCTCAGTCCTGTGTTTCTGCTCCATCATTTGCCAAATCAATAGCACAGA
Source organism: Corvus brachyrhynchos (assembly GCF_000691975.1). Classification (NCBI taxonomy): domain Eukaryota; kingdom Metazoa; phylum Chordata; class Aves; order Passeriformes; family Corvidae; genus Corvus; species Corvus brachyrhynchos. Next base: position 577,490 of record NW_008238358.1, read on the forward strand.
ACAATCTTATTATTTGAGTTTGAAAATGTAAATAGGTGTTATTTGTTTATTTGTTTGCCATGTAAGAAGATTTCTGGCACAACGTAGACCTAGAAATTGATGTTTGCTGTCTGTTCAGCAGCTGCAGGAGGGCGAGTGCAGGTGCCTCCAAGTGTTATGGCAGTCTGCCTTGGTAAAGCACAGAGGAGCCTTCTTGAGTTTGTAATTTAGTGTTTTCTTTATACCCATCCATCCACTCCTGAGCCCCTGTGAAGCACCCAGCCAGTGGGCAAATGATAGAGATCACAGAAACAGACTCAAAGAAAAACCCACCAATTTGTCTTCTGCCAATTTCCTTTGTGTTGCTGCTGTCCCACACTGGATAGAATTGGCAAGTTAACAACAACAAGCTATGATTTTCTTGTCCATTTGTCCAAATGCACTGTTATTTCCAAAGTATTTGAGGTCACACCAGGGTGAATTGGAGGTGTGTGCTCAGAAATGCTGTTTTAGGCTGAGGTGGGTATAACTGGGAGACCTGAAGTGGTCTGGGCAGGAAAAGCCAAGTGTGCTACCTCTCATCTTAAAAGCAGGTGCTGGGTTAGAGGCTTTTCCTAAGCATAATGTGGGTGTTTGAGTCTGGGTCATATGTGGGCAGGTAGCCAGCAGCCTGGATGAACCTCTCCTAATCCAGAGCCTGTCTTTCACACCCCATGTGGACACAGTCCCACGTACCTACATACCAGCAGCAGCAACTTGAAAGCAGGAGCAGATGAACTACAAGGCTTCATGGAAACTGACCTAAATACAGAGCAGAGGTGTCCATGCTTTTGCCAAGGGTGGTGGGGTCCCAGATAAAACCATGGGCATCATGGCACAGATTGTGCCCGCCTTATAGCACAAACCAGCTGTAGGTAGAGAGACCGGCCTGGTAGGGATAGGGAATATGAGACACCCGTTCAGTCCCATGCTCTCTGGCCCAGGTGTCTGTGAGGCTGTTTTTGAAATGAGTCTCATTGTCTGACTCAGGTTCCATGTCACCAGGATGGTGTTCTGGGCAGTGGCGCGAGGCATGGGGTACGTCTCCAGTCATCCAGTGGTTGTCTCCACAATTGTCAGCACGTAGTGCCTGGCTTGGCAGGTTTGTGGGAGTGCGATGTAATTGATCTGCCAGGCTTTCCCATACTTTTATTTCAGCTATTGTCCCCTGTATCACAAGGGCTTTACGCTTGGTCTGCTTGATTGCAGCACGTTTCACATCATGGATGACCTGGAAGATACTGTCTGTGGTTAACTGCACCCCTTGATCACGAGCCCATCTGTATGTTGCATCTGCTCCCTGATGACTTGAGGTGTCATGGACTCACCGAGCCAAAAATAATTCACCTTTGTGTTGCTAGTCCAGATCCATCTGAGACACTTTCATCTTGGCAGCCCAGTCCACCTGTTCATTGTTGCAATGTTCTTCAGTAGCCCAGCTCTTGGATATGTGGGCATCTACATGGTGTACTTTTAAAACCAGCTTCTCTACCTTTGGCAATGTTTTGCCACAATTCAGCAGCCCACATGGGTTTACATCTGCACTGCCAATTGGTCTAGCCACTCCCACAAATCATTTGACATAAATGGAGGCATTCCTTGGCTACAAGCCATAGTTCATATTATAAATTCATTAATTATTATTCAATCTTCTTTTTGTTAAATTTTTTACTCCTTTTGCTCAGTCTTCTTCTGAGTTCTTGAATCAGTGCGCTGTGAGCCGATGGTCATGATCTCCCTCTGCCAAAATTACCCTTTCCCTAGTTTGATGAGTTGGCATTGTTTTTCCTTGTAATCTGGTATTGTCTTGGTTGTTTTGTCAATTGTCTTTGGTTCCTTAGTTCAGAAGAGCTCTTTCATGTGGAGGTGGTAGAAAAGCCTCATGGCCCTGCGTGGCAGGCTGGTTTTGGCCTCCACCCTGCAGAACAATTTGGACCACCTGAAGGGGCTCTTTTCCCAGCAGTCTGTCCCTACTGAAGATGAGGACATTCATCACCTTGCCTGTCCCTGAGGTTTCTTCGCATTTCTCCATATGTAGAAGGCAATAGAAGCCATGCTGAGCAGCCCCACAGGTTGCCAGGCCATACAGAGCAACGAGGTCATGTCAAGGGGCAAGTTAGTTCGAAAACTGGGACAAAGGGTAGGGCAGGTTAGAGGCTGCACTCTCTGGGATAATGGGCAATTGCTTCAGTCACTCAGGAGCAATGTCCATCCTCTCCCTCACCCAGTTCTGGGAATTGCAAAGGCTGATGGCGCTGGTCCTTTCAGCAGTCGTGCTCTTCGCGACAACAGGCGGTTTGTTTGGACCCTTGGGAATGATGTCCATCCTGAACCTGACCCAGTCATTGGGATTGCAAGGGTCGAGGCTGCTGGTCCATTCTTCAGCCATATACATGACGGCAGTGAAGGACAGAGACAGCCTGTGGAGCACCATGGTCAGGAAGACCACCAGGATGAGCCTCATTCTGGTCTTTTGCAAGGATGACATCTTGACACGTGAGCTGCCTCGGCCTGCCATGTTGGTTGGCGTTCAGGCTAAGTAGCTGCCCAGTCTCTACGTGCTTGCACGTGTGCTGGCAATGTAACATCACAGGCTGCTGTTGCACAGGGCTCTGTGAAGTCACAAGGTGTTTTCTGCCTGGCTGGCAGGCAATGAAAGCCAAAATGGAGCTGGGACGGACTTGGGTAGGTGGATTGTGAAGCCTGCTGCTCCCACTGCTATGCCTGCTGGCAGGCACTGAGCCCAGCAGTGCAGTGGCACTGTGTCCCACAGGATTTGCACTGTGAGCTGTGCCCAGACTCCATCCAAGCTGCATTCAGTGCTGTGCCCCAGCTGGGCAGGCATGATGTGTTTCCAAACAAAGTCCTCTTGAGGGCAAAGTGACAACCCATGTTAAGAAGAAAGCCAAAATTCATGCATTTTGACAAGAAATCTTAACTCCTCTTGAGCAAGGGCTTGGACAAACTGACCTGTAAGAGGAATAACAGATCGTTCTCAACATACCATGACCTTTCACATGTGTTTAATCACCTTTTATCACCACAATGACAATTGGATACAGTCTCCCATATAAAATTTCAAAGGGGCTTACTCCCTTCAATACACATGCAGTGATTGAGATTCTCACTAAAGCAATAGGTAACATCTACACTCACCTTTGTGGATTTGCCACACAGCACCCCTTTCTGCATAGAACCTCAGCTCTGTGTGAGGATCAACTTCTTGCACACTGGGTGAAGGCACCTGTTTCAGGACAATGACTGCAGAACCAAAACCTTTCCACTGGTCAACTTTAGACATAATCAGAAGGCTTAATAAGAATCAAGGTCTTTAAAACACTGCAGGCCAGTGTGCAATCCCAGAAGTCCCCATTTGCAGATAAGCACACATTTGTTGTGTTAGGTGGATTTGTTCCTGAAGATGTCTGGCTTTCAAAACTCAGGACTGAAAATTGTGGCTGCAAAACTGAGTGCTAAAAAAACATTTGCAGGCATGCTAGCCAAACTAATGATGACAAACATGAGTTTCAAGATAAAAGCTGATGCCCAGCTGAGTTCTGAAAGAAAGGTGTACTCTACTGTATGGCAGCGCACATTCAGAGGCTTAGCAGGGATTTATCCCTTCCTCCTGTACATGTGGACTCTCACCACACACAGAGAGGTCTTAATAGATTAGTTGGTATAAACTTCCATTTGTACATCTTGTTAGTCACCTGTAAAGTTTGCAAAGCCTTTCCTTCTTCGGAGTGAAATTTTCCACATTTGGGTTTTTTTCCAGTGTGGTTGTTGTTTGTTATTTTAGAAATTGGAGCATATGTGTTGGAGAGAGGCAGGGAGAAGAGAACTGTGCACAGTGTAACAATTTTAGCTAAACACTTGGCCTGTGTAGTTGAAAATAATAGAAGACTTCTATCTGTGAATATCTGGGTAAAAATTAACTTGAATGGATTAAGCTATGATCCATTGTAAACTGACTTCCATATGAGTGGTATTTTATCATTAATTCTTTGTGAGACCTGTAGAATCCCAAAGGTGACTTTTTTCTTGGGCTTTGTTTGGCTTTGAATGTGTGTTAGTAAATATGTTTCATACAGAAAATCTCTTTATGTTTTGAATTTTTCTCCCTGAAGGCACAGTGTTGCCCAGCAATGGAATGTCATAATGCACTCACCTGGCAGCATGAATGACCTGGGTGGTTTCCAACTGGTTGCGTGTACCCCCCTTAGAGCTAAGGACAGGTAATCATTTGTGCCTTTTCTGAAATCCAGATGGGGAAACTTCCTAGCTGGTAAAATCAATTATCTTTACTCACTGCCTTGTGCTTTTGAGATTAGTCTGCTTGGTTCACCAAGGGTTGCCCAGCAGCACTGCCAAGACCTTTTTACTGAGCCCTGCTCAGTGTGGAGCAGCAAGGAGCTCGTGTGCTGCTGGGTGCAGCCTGCCAGCTCAGCCCAAGGACAGAGAAAGCACCAGGAAAGATGGGATCTTCAAGGATCATGTGCCTGCCACGATGTAGGTAGCTCTGTCTTGGCACCAGGGCAGCCTTTACTGGGAGCCAGTGTATTCTTTAAACCCAAGCGCATGATTTCCTTTTTGAATCTACCCCCAAATCAAATTCAATGTCTGAATGATTGAGATCCTGGATCTTTTTCCATTTTTGTTGTTGACAAAAATGGGAAACAAAAGGAATGTATGTTCTTTTCCCCTTGTGTTTTATTCCTGTGCTGTCTCTGCCAGTCTGCATAATTTTTTTGGTCATCTTTTCTCTGATTTTCTAGTGGCTAAGGGGAGAAGATGGTAAATGCTGAAAAACATCAGCAGTGCAATAGTTTGAATAAGCAAACCCCACATTCATTAGCAAAAATATGGAGCAAAACCATTTAAAATGTTAGCATCTGGAAAAGGGAAGTCTGTTCCTCTTAATTTTTTTTGTCATTTCTGAACACGGTCTGTGATACATGTGTCTTGTATTTTTCTGGCCTATTTGCCTTTATATATAGTCTGGAATTTCTCAGAAACTCTTGACCTAAAATGTAGGTTTCCAAGGAACACATCTTTGATACACTGCTCTGGATTATGTAAATATGCACCATGTCCCTTAAAGGCTGTCTCATTGTCCACCCTCTAAGATACCTTACAAAAAACAAAGGGATGAGAACATGTTTCAGGGTGCTGGAAAAATCTGACCCAGTGAGCTGCTGAATTTTTTTCCTTTTTCATCTGTTCCTTCTGCCACTGCTACCTTGCTTTGCATCTTTGAGCTTGCAGAGCTCCACAGAATCTGAAACTAGAAGCCCTTATTAGAGGACATTTTAAAAAATTTCTTGCTGCTCCTCTGGGGACCAAAGTAATGGCAGCTTGAAGCAGCAGAGAATGTGTAATTAGGGCAAACAGCGATGCCTCGCGTGATCGGGAGAAACAGGAGGAGAGGAGGGGAAGCGCAACAGCCCGGCGTGCACAGGCTGTTACTAGGAGACCCCGGCACGAAATGCATGAGATGCGGGGTGCTAATGGGCCGGCCCCGCCGCCTGGGTACCAGCCCGACCTGCTACACAGCTGCTTCTGCTCGCCCGTTGCCAAGCAACTCCATCCCTTCTTCTTTTCTCTTTTCTTTTCTTTTCTTTTCTTTTCTTTTCTTTTCTTTTCTTTTCTTTTCTTTTCTTTTCTTTTCTTTTCTTTTCTTTTCTTTTCTTTTCTTTTCTTTTCTCTTTTCTTTTCTTTCTTTTTTTTCTTTTCTTTTCTTTTCTTTTCTTTTCTTTTCTTTTCTTTTCTTTTCTTTTCTTTTCTTTTCTTTTCTTTTCTTTTCTTTTCTTTTCTTTTCTTTTCTTTTCTTTTCTTTTCTTTTCTTTTCTTTTCTTTTCTTTTCTTTTCTTTTCTTTTCTTTTCTTTTCTTTTCTTTTCTTTTCTTTTCTTTTCTTTTCTTTTCTTTTCTTTTCTTTTCTTTTCTTTTCTTTTCTTTTCTTTTCTTTTCTTTTCTTTTCTTTTCTTTTCTTTTCTTTTCTTTTCTTTTCTTTTCTTTTCTTTTCTTTTCTTTTCTTTTCTTTTCTTTTCTTTTCTTTTCTTTTCTTTTCTTTTCTTTTCTTTTCTTTTCTTTTCTTTTCTTTTCTTTTCTTTTCTTTTCTTTTCTTTTCTTTTCTTTTCTTTTCTTTTCTTTTCTTTTCTTTTCTTTTCTTTTCTTTTCTTTTCTTTTCTTTTCTTTTCTTTTCTTTTCTTTTCTTTTCTTTTCTTTTCTTTTCTTTTCTTTTCTTTTCTTTTCTTTTCTTTTCTTTTCTTTTCTTTTCTTTTCTTTTCTTTTCTTTTCTTTTCTTTTCTTTTCTTTTCTTTTCTTTTCTTTCCTTTTGTTTTCCTTTTTTTTTTTCATTTTCCTCCCCCCTCCACACTCACTTATTCTGGAGGCTTAATTGGGTAGTTTTGCTACTGGTGTTGCTGCCGGGTGCTTGCCTGTCCCTACCACTCTGCTGCTGTCCCCAGGGCCCGGCCTGGGGGAGGATGTGCCGGCAATTAATGGGGCAGAAGCTGGGGCTGTGTGCTCAGGCTGGCGCCAGCATCTGTCCCCCAGCCCTGCTCCCCACCATCCAGGAGCTTCCTTCAGAGAGGACCTGTGGAGAGGGGTTTGAACGGGGAGCACATTGCAAAGGCTTTATCACTCTCAGTGGGAGTCTTGCACAGACCCAGAGAGATAAAGCCAGGCATTCCTCCCCTCCTTCAGGGCTCAGCATGGATGGCAATGTGCACTTGTTAAATGCAGCCTCTTGAGCAGAAAATGGAGCATTTCCATTTCTTTGGATGTTGCTACATGCTTTGCTTTTCTTTGCTTTTCAGCTAGGCAAGTGGGCTTTGTGGATGTGTGTTAGGTGCTTGTATGTGTGTAAGACATAATGCTGCAAAAATTGGTTTCTTTTTGTGTCCTGAATGGCTACACGCTGAAGACTGCTGCTGGCTTGGTAGACAAGCCTTGGCAAGGCTCTTAGGAACTAATCCGGAGCTTTGAAGTTTGTAGAAAGACTGATTGGACATTGGGTCTGCTTCTTAACCTCTTTCCCCCCATCTCTAATATAGATATGATCAGAGTCACCACTCTATAAGGGCACTGCTGACCTTTTTGGATGAAAGGAGCTGTACATCATTCATGGAAATGTACTGCTTTTACACTTGATCATCCCTGCCCTTCTAAAAATAGGTACAACCTTCTCACATTGTGTATTTCACAATCCTGTCACATTCCTCTTCTGCCCCATACTGTCTTCTGCCAGCTTTTCTCTTGTGCTTTGTCACTCTTTCAAAGGCTTTTCCATTTTTCCAGCAGGTGGCAAAACTGTGAATAAAATGCCAATTTAATTTTTTTTTCTCTTTTTTTGGGTAGAAAACATCAGTGGGCCAATTGAGCACTGACCGTTGCCCCCTCCTTTGCATTCCTTTTTAATAATAAAAATATTAATTAGGCTTTCTATTCTCCAACAAAAATCAATTAGGAGTATATTGAGGAATGAAAGGCTCAGAAAAGTATCTGAAATTGATTTTTGTAATTAGTTTTACTGGTTGATGGGTCGCACGCACATACGCTTAGATATTAGCATTGATCTCCAGAGGATGTGTGTATTAAATAGCCTGCTCTTCCTTTTTGCTAAAGAAATGAACTTATTAATCTTAAAAAGAGGGTGATGTTGTTGTGCTCTGGACTGCAGCTGCTCACTAGCTTTTCTGTAACCTCACCAGCAGAGCAGCTGCCTGAGCCATGTGATGGTAACGTGCTGAACCTGGTGTGAAAGTAGGGATATTTAACAAGGAGCAGGTTTGGGCAACTCCTTTTCTGTGTCTCATATGTGACAAAGTAATGAGGCAGGACAGGCACTGGTGTTAAGGAGACTTACCTGGTTAGATTTCATTTTCAGGGGTCCTTAAACCCAAATGTCCTTCTGAGACATGTTTCTATTAAATCTCATGTAGCCCTTTACATAGGAAGGGAGGAGTGACCAGTAACATTTTCTGTTGTGCCATGTGCTGTGTGCTGATGTTCATCTAATTAAAAGAATTATGGCTTGGCTTCATTGGTATGCCATGTATGTAGCTTGTAAAGCTCTCAGGGACCCTTGGAGATGAAGAGTGCTACATAAATATAAAATATTGGTACTGTGATGTTCCACATTAGGCTTCTCATTGTGCTGAGGCAGACTTTCATCATAAACTGCAGAGCAACTAGGAATGCCTGCCTGGACATTCTCTGTGAGGTGCTCTGGGGGGTTGCTTCTCCCCCAAAACCACACCAGCTGCTGGTACCTCTGAGTGACTCGTGTCTGCAGCAGCAGCATTCCTATGGGCACTGGCCTCTGAAGGATGCCTGGGTTCATCCTGCAGTGACACTGCTGCTCCTGCAATGGCATGGTCCCACTCACCAGCCCAGGGAACAGTAGGTCCCTAAAGGATTTCTCAGGAAGGGTAGCAGGAAAAGTTATTAAAACACTCTTAAAAAGCCAGTGGCACTACCTGATTCTTCACACATTTCTTCACAAAGCTCAGACACCCAGAGTTTTCTTACAGGAAAAATACAAGCAAGAAATCTTGCATTTAATTCCTTTTTTCAGTTGTAATTTTAGTTTGTCTAGTTCTCTGGGAACATCAGTCTTGAAACAAGTGTAGCTAAAGCTGTCTTTCAATACATATCTTTAGACATTGAGACTTTTAGAACTAGTTTCATTTTAAATGGTTTTTAAATTACAGATTTTAAAAAGGAAGGAAATATTTGTGTTTCAGGAAACTTTTTTTTTTTTGATTCTGAAACTATATATAAAAAATTCATAGTGGAATAGAACACATGCTGATTTTTTTCTGTTGTTTTCTTAAACACACTTTTGCACACAACTTTGTGTAGCTATGTAATATCAAGGAACTCTTCAAACACAATGCAACGAATATCTTCTTTGAATGGCCTTCAAAATATGCATACAGGCAGAATTTGTGGTTTCCGCTCAGTTTCTTTAAACATTTTTGGCTAAATCAAAAAGGAGTGTGAAGGGACTAAAGGAATCCCATGACACTCCCATGTTTTAGCACAGAGAAGTATCAGTAAGGATTTTGACTGTGGTTCTCCTCTGAAGTTCACTCCAGGACTGGGGGCTTAAACTACTTGATTGTTTTACTAAGTGCCCTGCAGGAGAGTGCCGGGGAGGGGTAAGGAAATAGATATGGAAGGATAGTCATAATAATCTTGGTTTGCTTTCAGTTCTGTAAAGATACAGGGTGAAACTTGAGCCTAATGAACATTTTTCCAATGACTTGGATGAAGCCAGTGTTTCACCCCGTAGTGTTGGAATTCTGTGATCATATTGTGCACATCCCAAACTCTGGAGGGTTTTCTTCTTAAAGTCCCTGCTAGTGAAATTCAGGGAATAGAGAGCAAATTTCTTCCTCTGTTTTTCAAAATAAATGTTCCTAGCCTGCAGGGCTGCAAAGAGAAGTTTAAAATCATGGCCGTAGGTTATCTACAAAGCAGAAGGCAAATTATGTCTGAATATTATTGTTTTCTTCTTTAAAATCTCATTATTTCTGTGGAAGAGTGGACTCATGACTTTTTAACCCTTGGGACTGGCAATAAATAATGCAGCTATAAGAAGTACAATATGCACAATATTACAATGATGTAGTTTTGTGATCATGTCCTCAGCTGATCTTGGTTAGGTACCTCTGTGTCCTGTAGCCTAATGTTTCTAATAATCACTCTCTGCTGAAACAGCCTCTGTGAGATGTCTTAGCAAACACTGCCTTACTGCTTGGACAAGAGAAATATGTCTGGGACCTAGAGGGTGTCTGTGGGATGTACGTGGCAAGGACGGGGTCTCTGGATCTTGAGAAGAGACAACATCCCCGTTGCTGTGTTTTGTGAGGAAATATTTGTTGTGAAGGTTTGTACAGGGTTTACAATTTAAATGTGTTGGAGAGAAAACCTGATGCTCTCTGGTTTGTGCCTGGAGAGCAAAGATACAGGTGCCTGCAGCTGAGCTGCTTGCCTGGCCCCCTGCACCATCAAAGCAGAGAAATTCACCTCCAATTCCAGTCTGCCTGGATCTGATGTGTCACAGTCCACCCATGCCTTTGCCTCCCCATTAACTTGAAAAAGAACCATAGGTGGCAATGTCGGATTATTTCTTTCAATGTCTAAAGCTGCATGAATGAAACTCACAAAGACTGCCTGAGGCTGGAAAGTGGAGGGAGAAGTTCCAAGGATCAGTGTGGTGGTCATTACAGAACCAGCCCAGCTCTATCCATCATGTTTTTCTGGAAACCTAGTGTGTGTTTGCCATAGGAATGTAAATAGCATTGTGTGCTTGGCTTTTTCGTACTTTCGAATGATAAATTTCTGGCTTTCAAGAGAAAGCTGTACCAATCATTTGTTTATTTTTTGTAACTAGATGCCTAATATTTAGTCTTGCATTCATCTTAGTCACAAAAGGAATAGTGACCCGATTTCAGGGCTGCCAAAGTCTGATGGATTTTTTTTTATGACTCATCATTTTAGCTTCACTATTGCGCGTTTCACGTAAATTTTCAAAGGTCTTTGTCCTCCAGTTACCAGATTGGACCAGGCTGGATGAAATAGAGGATGGAGGGCCAGACTGTACTGAAATGTGCTTCGGGGGTACTTTTAGAAGAAGAGCTCAGTTGTGTGAGGTGCCATAAACAGAAGTGGAACAGAGAGCCTACTCCCCCAACATCCCAGTCTCAGGTATAAAATGTGCTCCAGGAACATGAAAAGGTTAAAATGAGGTATGGACCACAGCACACAGCCACAATGAAGAGAGGCTGCTTCACAGAAGTGTGCAGTTATGATGGACTGAAACCCTAAAGTGTATCTGAAGGGCTAATAGCATTTCTGTAGCAGTGTTTAGGTGATACAACCCTTCTAGACCAGTAGATTTCAGCACACGGCTCTCTGCACAAGCAGGTGTGTGCAGGCTGCTTCTCCAGGATCCTCACCAGGCAACTCAGGATGTGTCTGATGTGAGTGTTTCCTGGTGATCAAGTGACCTCTTTTGAGGCGAGGCTTTGGTTGCCCACATTCACTGTGCTTTGGTTCAGCCTGGCAGGAGTGTAGCCATGGTTTTGGATGGCCTGTCCCAGGAGAGGTGCTGTGCAAGTGCACAGCTGGCATGCTTCACCTACACCTACAGCTCAGGCCACAGGACCAGGCTGTGGCCAGCCAGAAATAACACCCTTCAAATGCACACAGTGTGGATGTTGGGTCCTGTGCACCCACTGTCTCACTGCAGCTCTCCTTCACTGTGCTGCACTGCTCTCTGATGCACATGCTGTCCACGGAAACTACAAGTCAGTAAGCTTGGAATCACTAGGTAGTGTCTCTGACTCCCAGGGGAAAAAGTAGGAACAGCTGAAAGCCGGTATTCTGTGTTGGGTATAGATTTTCCATAAGCAAATGATACATTTTTTTTAACAAAAGTGCTCATCTAGGAAAATTGCATAATTCACTGCTTGAATATATCTGCACTGCTGGCTGCCTACCCTTCCCAGGTGCATTTCTGGATGTGTGGAATCTGAACCAGCCCCATGGTGTGAGTAAGTTCTGAACTGAAAGAACTGAGTATTTAACGTGTTCCTAGGTATTGGCTTCTTTTTGGATGACAACTGGCTCCTCCATTTTAGTGTATTTGTATAAATGTGGATTTATGGATTTGTTTAAGGACTGCACAAATCCTTGTGTTGAATAAAGGCGACTTAAGGAGTAGAGCCTCCTTCCTGGGAGGGGCTTGCAGGCACAAGTTTTAAGTGTGGGTTTTAATTTGAGAAAAAGTCAGTGTGGCACAGCTCCGTGACGTTCCTATTTTTAATTGGATTTTGACGCTCATAATTAATTTCTTAAAAAGGGGGAGATCTTGGCCCTGTAGAAGTGAGTAGGAGTTTTGCCATTGGCTTCAGCAGAGGAAGATTTCATCATCTATCTTTTTAGTCTCACTAATCCTCTGAACAAGAGAAGAGCAGCCTAACACATGGAAAGGATCCTTCCCATTTCTTCTCCCTGCTATTACCAGTAGTGAGGTAGGAGGACCCTCCCCCCTCTTCCTTCCCGTGCTTTCTACATATGTGCATCTTGGCAAAATACACTTCCATTTCATCTTCATGTAAGGTGAAAGCAGCCATTAAAGGAGCAGTTTGTTCTTAGTCTTCACATGCAGAGACAGGCAGATCTCTCTCCTCCTTCCCTCTTCTGTTTTTGAGTTGCTGCAGCAGGGCAGGAAATCTAACCTCTTTGAGGTCTCTGGGTCAAGGAGCTGTCTGACATGGCTTTAAAGGTCACCGTGCTCCTTTGCATTTACCTTGTGCACTGGGAGCACAGTATGCCAGCATGCAGTCTGGAGCACTCAGAGGTACTGTCTGACATTTTGCAGAACAGGGCTTGGGTTACAAAGGAAAAGCATCTGAAAACAAAACTCAGCTCAGGGCTGTGCAAGGCCAGAGCTGGAACACTTGGGAGAGGAGCCCTGCAGCAAGTAACAGAGATATGTGGCATTCCTTGGGTTTACCAGTAATCGTGCTTGGCTTTTCTGTCTCTCGTAACCTATATATAGCACCATACATTTTCAAAGCTCTTGACAATTTTTAACAAGCCAAACTCCACTTCAATTGTAGTAGCCTATATAATTTCACAGAAAGCCTGGGATGCTTTTCCTTCACCCTTCTGCTCTGTAGATGACTGTATCCTTCAGTCTGGCTGTACCTGCCAGATTTGGCTGAGCAGTCATCTTCTGCATTTGCTTTGTAGTGTGTGTAGCAAATGTGCTGCAAGGCAGTTTCTCTGCCTTGCTGTCTCCACTCTAAGGTAGGCACTAGAGAGCGTCAGAGAACCAAGGAACTGCATTATCATCGAGGCTTGTTTACTGACGACTTTTTAAAATAATGCATGAACTGTTCAGACAAAACTGGTGTGCCTTCATAGGCACAGGACCAGGCCTGGGACATCCTTTTCTTCTGAGGAGAGCAGGTGCTGTTTGCCAGGTAGGGTGCAAAGGGCTTGGGGGGAGACTGCTGCAACTGCAGCTCCAGTGCTTGGGGCCAGCACTGGTGACAGTGTTTGAGGTGCAGTTGAGTAACCAGCCCAGAAACAAGACACCAGCACCTTGCTCACTAACAAGAAGATTCTAACTTTTTATTTTCCTGAAGAAATCCTATTCAAAGAATAAAAGAACAAGAGGCAAGTCTGCCGAGATGACCAAGCAGGCAACATTCTAAGTGGGTTAGTGTTACTGTTGGCTCAGTCCATTGTCCTGTTGGGCATTTTCCCATGGGGCACTGTGACTCACAACAAGGACATCCAGGCTGGCCTTTCTTCATTCGGGAACTGTGGGATAAATGGATATTTTGGTGTAGTCTTGCCAGCTACTGCCCCCTCTTCACAACTTCATCCCAATGAATCCTTTAATTGAACTACTGAGCCAAAGAAACTTCTCAGAGGCCAGTAAAATGGCTCAACTGCACTTAAGGTCTCAGCCCATTTTGCTGTTCTGTCTGGGGCAGATAACCACTGTGCAGCAGAGCTGCCTGTGCAACAAGAAGTCTGCAGAAACTCACCAAAAGCCAGAGAATAGCATTTTTTCATGTATTTTGCTG
>NW_008238358.1:591356-631964 GCF_000691975.1 Corvus brachyrhynchos
TCCCTTTTTACTTTTCTTGCTCTTTTTGCCTCTCCAGTTCATTATCATGACATACACAGGTCTCCCATAATCAGATCTCGCTCTTCTACTTGCTGAATAGACACACTAAATATAGCAATCCATGTCTCTGCACTGTCTGCTGTGGTCAAGTGATTGTTTCATGTGACTGGCCTAGAGGGGTCATACAGATTGCAACCTCGGTGTGGCCCATGGTGGGCTTTTTAAGATTACCTTCTTAGCAATTTTAAGAACAAACAAATAAGTAAAAATCCTCTTAGAAGCTTGGTAGTGAAAGTGATTTCTTGTTTGCATTTTATCTCAACTGGCTGCATGGGGAAGAGTGACATGGAGTTTATATAGGAGGAGATGCACTGGAGCATTTGTTGTTGGAGGAGATGATCAATTTGAATGCACACCAATGCATGTACACTGAATAAGGAAAAGGGAGTCATGAGACCGTGGAATTCTTCATCAGAAGGTGTTAATGACTCCACAGATGTTACACCATGGCAGATTTTGATCTGCAGAGACCGATGTACATTAGAAGATAGATCTGAACATAGAATCATAGAATATCCTGAGTTGGAAGGGACCCACAAGGATCATTAAGTCCAACTCCTACCAGCAGACTAGAATCTCTCCTGTCCTACTACTGCACCATTTCACTGCCTTCAGTGGTATTGTTAGTATTTTGGGGCACAGTAACAGCTGATAAAGGTGTAGTGCAAGAAGCCTGAAGGACCAGCTGATTCAAAGAAGTAGAAATGTATCCTCTCACACTCCACAACCTGACTCATAATTTCTTGGTTCTAGGAGTAGATTTTGTTGTCAGAAGGAAGTAAAAAATGTGCAGTCCTTGGGGGCAGCAGGCATGAATGCCTGAGGGGAACAGATGTGAGTCTGGCCATACAAAGGGTAAACAGAATCGGGGTAAAGCATGTGATCCAGTAGTAGTCACTCAGGAGTGGTGCACACCTGCACAGTGTTCAGGTGTTAGTACAGTCAGATACCACAGTAATACATCTGGCAAGTTTAGAGTGAGCTGAAAAGCTGTTTGAAAATCAAGCTTCGGCCACACAGCTGCTTAGGCATTTGAGGACATTCTTAGGGCTTCTTCAAAGGCCAATTGGTTGGTTTTGTTAGAAACAGGAGGTAAGGTTGTGTGAGAATTTTAGCAGTGGTAAAATCTGGACTGGAACTATCCTCAGTACAATCCATCATAAGCCCTAAGTTATTTCCATCCCACACTGACCATGAATTGTGCGATGGGCTAACCTACTCGAATGGGTTAGAGGCAGGGTGGAAGGACACAGGGCTTTCAAGGTGAGTGCTCAGTAATGCTGCTGCCACGCTGACTGTTCTCTCCTCCCCTCTGCAGGTGAGAAGCCTTACAAGTGCTCGTGGGAAGGGTGCGAGTGGCGTTTTGCACGGAGCGACGAGCTCACGAGGCATTACAGAAAGCACACGGGTGCAAAGCCCTTTAAATGCAACCATTGTGACAGGTAATGCAGCTTCTAACAAGGTCTTCAAGAAACATGTGGACTTTTGTGACTGGCATGGAGCCGCCAGCTCCCAGAGACAAGAGACCTGGCTCCTGGCAGATGGGGAATACTTCCTAAGCAGTTTAAGCTGTTTCCATCCTACAGCACAGAGAAAAATGTGGGACCAGGTGTAGGTCTGACTGAACCCTGCTGGTGTCTGTTGTGGGCACAGGATTCAGTTCATAGGGCAACTCTTGTTAATACTCTTAAAGCAGAGAAGACATCCAGAGGGCCTTAGACCATTTCAATGATGGCCCTCTCCACAAGGCATCTCCCCAGCTTTCCATCTCCTGATCTTGTAAGCCTGCAGTGCTCACAAAGGCAGGGCAGAGCTCCCTCTGTTTGCTCTGCTTCGAGGACTACCCCAAGCACCACTGCTGGCTACCCGCATTCTGGCAGGGTGGGCCTCGCAAAAACATGGGTGTGTGGCAGGAGGGATGGGGAGTGTGTGTTGTGCCACAAGTGGCCCAAATCTATGGGAAACGTCTAGGGAAAAAGCATTTAATTTCGGTATGATCACTGTCTTCTCTTACTACTGAGTGCAGGGCTCCTAAAGAAAAGACAACACAGGGGCATCATTTCCAAAGGCCCAAGAGTGAGTTAGACACATCTTACCGCTCAAGTTCATGGGGTTGTTTTGTGTAAGATCAGTGCTGCTAATTAGTGAATCTTTTCCTACAGTTTTAAATCTCACCCTTGACATCTGTTTGAAGTGGGAAATACTCTGCACCTTCATTCCGTGAGGGCCCAGATTTAAAAGCCTGCCAGGTGCGTAGAGCCGAGGTTCCCGAGGAGCCTGTCACGCAGCAGCGCTCTGGGCACTCAGAAGTGAGATGAGAGCGGAGCACGCAGCAGCTCCCCGGGAGAGCCGCCCTTACGGCCGCTCGCCGCGATTCGTTTTTACAGCCCTCGCTGCTTTAGCTGCTTCAGTAAATACTGAGCTGCTCTGAAAAATCTGCTCATCCTTGCTTGGTGCTGAGTGTTTTTGAAAGCTGGTTCTTTGAATTTAGAAACAAAACCAAAAGAACACCCTTCTCCACATCCCCAATCCCCGCTGATAAGAAATCAGGGTGGAGCAAAAGCAATTACCCCTGTAATGACTCTTGACAGCACTGACAGGATCGAACAATGAGCACTTCTCCCTCACTCACCCCCCCGCTGAAGATTGGCAGTGCCCTGGGTGAAACCTGGATCCACTATTGAGTAATCAAATAATGTGCTTGCATCTGAACATGTTATCCAGCTAATCCTATTTATATATTTTTTTAAAAGAGGCTTAAGAAAATTACCCATCTTTTTAATGCAGCACTAAGGTTCTCAACTGCGATAAGGAAACGTTTTGTAATACAATAAAGGCTCTAGGAAGCCTCTGGGTACACCAGACCAACAGAGAATATGCGTGGAGAGAGGATGTGAGGAACATAAACAAGGGACCCCATCCTTTTATGGGAAGGAAATTTGATCATTTTCACATCCTGCCTTTCCAAGAGCTTCATCTCCTTAAGTGCTCTTCTGCCCTTGTCTCCCCTCTTCCCGTTCCCCTTCCCCCATGGAGGGCTTCCTCTTGGATTATCTTTTGTTTTATCCCTGGATTATCTTTTGTTTGCTCAGAATGAGGGACAGGATAAGCCAAGTAGGGACCTCTGCAGTTCTGCTTTTGTTTAAGCACTTCTGTGAATGAGAACAATTATGTTCTCTGTTTTAAATGTAAGGCATTGCCTTTCTCTTTTCTTTCCTCCAAGTGAACACACACACACATAGACACACAGCCCCAGGGTTTCTGTGTCAGGACAAACAATATTATTAGCAGAGATCTAAAGAAATACAGCCACTATTTTCAACTCCTCGGTCTCTTTCAGCCTTTTGTTAAGTGTTCATTATTCTCCCTCTACATATTGTCCCTTTCTACCTAGCTTTTCTTTTTGGCAGCAAACTCAGTCATTGCAGTCAAGAGACAGATTCCTGTAATCATCGAATGCATTTTCTGCTCTTCTGCTGAATCTGTAGATGAAGGAAAAACATTATCAATAAAGTTCAGAGTGCTGGGAATTGTGCAGTGTTAAACTCTATGCCCACACTGTCTGTGTGTGGTGATAGGAGGCAAATATGTCCTTATTTCCCCAGTTAACTGTTGCAAGCTTTTAGAGTGACAGTGCCTGTTCTTCTGCCCCACTCTGCCATACTACTCTTTTTCATTCTTTTCTCACTCTCAGGCCTCTCTGCTACCACCTGTTGCAGCGGTCACTTAAGCAAGCGCTGAAGTATGAGCCTAAAACTGCCTTTAGCTATTTAGGCAGACTTTTAAAGATGTGCCTTCCTGAGCCAGGGTTCCAGCTGGAGAACAGTTTCTCTGTGTTTGAACGGCTACCCTTTATTGCACTCACCATTATTGACAGGAGCTGTGGCCACCCTCTCAGACATGCTGGCTTGTTAGATTTTTAAGGAGCTGATTGGAGCTGTTTTAACAACACTGATGTAGCACAAATCCTATGCCTGTTGTTCAGAGCTGAGGGCTGTATCTTGGCAAACAGAGCTTGGAATGGGTGATTCAGATAGCAGAGGGGATGTTGTTCACACAGTCTGGCTGCAGTTCCCTTCCAAGGCTGTTTTTAGATGTGCTTGTGTCTCTCACCTTCTGACCAATATCAAAGGACTATTAATGCCCTCTGTGTTTAAGTCAGTTTTATAACAAAAGAGATAAGAAGGTGAGATTCTCTTCTCCTGCTGTCCCAGCCCTATCCAAACACCGTGCAGCCCACAGATCACATTGTTAGTCATAGCTGGCAAGCTACCACTGGTTTGAGTAACATCATGTGTACTGCAAATGGTGTGTGGCTTTGTGGCAGCAGGAGAGAAAGGAGAATCAGCTGAAGTGGTGTGGAAAGCACTAAAGGAAAGTCCTTAGTGCCTTCCAGATGTCAGGGTTATGCTGGTTGTTAGCATTCCCCAGGAATTTTGCTCTTCAGAAACACAGGCTGGGGGTGTTCCTCACACAGTGAAAGCCCTCAGCACTTCAAGGGGAAGAGTTTGACAGGGTAATGGCACTTGCTTATTCTATGTGAATACGTGTTTAGGAGACAGCAGCTTAGTGCCAGACTGTTGGGGTGCATATTCCTCTCTGCGTGTGTGCACATGTGCACATGGTTTCCTTGTTGATAGCAAGCTAAGAGTGCACTTAGCTGGAATGAGCATATCCCGCAGCTGGTAAGAAATACACAGCTGGTAAGAAAGATGGCTGTGCAATATATTCTCTCTCGTTGTACTTACCTTCCCATTTTCTCCTTCAGAGGCTTCAGTGCCAAGCAGTATTGTGTTGCTAAGGAGATATAGCAAAAAGAGAAAGGAAGGAATCATGTTTGGGAGCAGGGAATTTGTGTATCACACATCCCTGTGTGATACTTTTATAATTAGAGTGTCTTATTCTAGCATAAACTGTTCTTTCTAGGAAGAGCTAGACCGGGGAAGGGATGATGGAGAAGGCTATGGTGGGGCCACGTATGATGTGCAGAGCTGGTCTGGAACTGAAAGAGGTGTAGAGCCAGAGGTGCAGAGCAAAGTCTCATGTCATGGGCAGGACTAGAGACCAGCAAGCTCCTGTTTCTTAATTTTTTAAGAAGCAGTTTCCTTTGACAACTTATCCTGTGGAGCCTCTTCCATTGCTGCCTCTAGTCCCAGAAACACCACCCCCCCCCCCAAAAAAAAAAAAAAAAAAAAAAGTGTGTCCAGTAATCAGTAGGCTTTTTGGCAGTGTGATTTAGCTGCAAAAATTTTGTACAGACTGTTTTACTGTTGAAATAAATATCCACATCCACCAGCCTTACCAAGAGATAGAACTAAGCAAATTAGTCAACAGGAGAATGTGAAGAATTACATGACTTGTACCATTTTATTAGCTATAAACTAGCAAATATGGCACCATTTTATTACCTATAAAATATTATAGTTGCTAATATGGTGTTTATTGATGTGAAACAATGTATTGAATCTGTAATTTTAACAGATCTCACTATGGTGTGACTCAGCATACACTTTCCTGGGTTGCCTCTCTAAAAGAGACAATTGGAGAGGAAAAGCTGTGCTTGGGTGGTGGTCTTATGACTAGTCCTAGACTGAAGTGCCAGCTGGTGCATGTCTTTCTGCCAGCCACTCAAGCTGTTGTTTTGTTTTGGCAGCCCTTGTAGCCAGAGCATGCTGCTTTCTCAGTTTAGACTGATGAGAGAGACGTTGGTCCAAGGGTGTATTTTGTCACCCTAGGGCTAGAAAATTCTGGCTGTGCAGAGCCTGCTGTGTTGAAAGCCCAGTGTCCATTGTCAGATTCATGTCTGTCTTGCTGTGCCTCATGTAGGACCTTGGAGGAATGCTGCCTCCATCCTATTTTGCAGTCTTTCATTTTGTCATTCTGAAGGTATTAACTCCCTTGTAAGCCCTGCAAGTAGAGAAGAGCTGACTTGAGCAGAGCCATGTGCTCATTCATAGAAGATGAGTATATGACTTTTCTTGTGGAAGTTGCTTTGTTTTAACATTTCTTTGTCTTAAAAATGTACCTCTTGATCACTCATCTCTGTGTGTAGATGCAGATCAATTTTAAAATAGCTTCATTTTTATAGTTCTTCTCTTTCTCAGCCTGTCTCTGCTTAGGGTGTTTATCCTTTGGGTGTTTGCCTTTAGATTGATTGTTCTTTTTTTATCTATCTGTATGGGCTTTTTTGGCGGGTTGTTTGTTCTTCTGCTTCTTTCTGAAAACTACAAAACACTGAACTACTGCTTTTTGAAAAATAAACTCGGTGCACATATATGAGCTATCTTGATTCTCACAATAAGCCATTTGGATATTCTTCAGATTGTTATTGGTGGCTGTTTTATACTCTTATTCTGTGGAGCACTGAAAAGACATGCCAGGCCAATCAGTTCTGTAAGTAGCTTTTCCTAGTGCTCTTGGAGCCTACAGAACCAGTTTACTCAAAAGCCACAGGTATGTGGGGGTTGGTGTGATATTTGTAGTAAATGTTTTTAAAATAAATAAGCCAAGGTCTTGTGGCTTAAGGTGGAAAGAAGGCAAGCCAGAATTTGCAGGGAACTTGAAAACCTCCTGTTTTTAAATGCTCAACTGAGGTTGCTAGTAGAAATTTAATTTCTGAGTGTGTCTGAGTCCTGCCACTGTGACAGACAAGTTCCATTTTAGGGCTGTGGGGCGGGCAGCCAGAACCACTGCCTCCTTCTCCTGTGGTTTGTTCTCCAGTGCCATACGTATCTTAAATGACACTGTGATGGTGGGTGTGTATTGGATTGGTACTTTCAATCCCGTATCTAATGGGTATGGCATCAAAAAAGTATTTTTGCTTACTGGCATTCTTGGTAGAATAAAGCATATATTGAATGACAGGTAAGAAAAGCACTTGTCCTCCTGAGAACTTATTCCCCTGATCACTCTGACAATATCTTGGTGCTATGCAGTTCCTGAATTTGGGCTACTGTTCCTGCTGCTGTGAGTGCCCAGCAGCTTGTCTACTACAAGGCAGCTCTTCTGGAAAACGAATTTCTGATTAACTCTTTGTGGGGTTGCTCTTTTCCTTGAGTACGTGTGGTTTTTTCAGAGTATCTTAACCCACTTCCTGAGTGGATTAAGTAATTTCTGAAGAAGGCAGTCACAAACCTTTAGTGAGTGAGTTAATAAAGGATAGATGCTTCATTTCAAATTCATGGTCTACCGTATTCTCCATTAACTACATGTTTAGACCAGCCCTAAAACTCAACTAGTTCTCTAGGGCTGCCACTCTATCTCATCAGGTCCAGCTACATGTTCAGAATGACAAAACATGTTCTCTTATGAGTTGGAAAAAAAGGCCTTGTGGATAAAGAACAGGAGTTGAAAGCCCAAGTCCTGGCTGTTTTCTTTCCCCCTGGTTTTACCACACCTGTGTGATTTACAGCTTCCTTGCCTTCTCTGTCTCTCAATTGTCACTCTTACAAAATAGGCATAATATCTTCTGTCAACGTCCTTCAGGGAGATAATATTCATCAGAATCCACATATTACCACCCACATTCCCAGCTGAGAGGAAGGGAGAGATGAAGTCTGATGGATTGTCAGCCTCCAAACTCTGAGCCAGTTTTCCTTCCAGTTTGGAGTTAGAAATGAGAATTCAGCTTTCAAAACTAGCATCGTTCTTCAGTGCTTGTTGCAAATAGTGGGCACTTGAGAAACCTGGTATTTTTAAAAATTATGTTGCTGAGTACTTGAATAAAACTGATTTTTTTTAAATGCAAACACACACATACTAAATATTTGGTTTTATAGTACAGGTGCATAGATAAACACTCCTCCCTGATGTCTGACTCAGTGAAATAAGCGGGAGGGAGAGGAACAGGGAAAGGATAAAAGTAGTCTCTTTAGCTTACAAAGAGCCAGGATAGTTGCCTATCTGTGGTCACAGAGGTCAATCACACAGGGTTTGGTGGTGATCCATGGATAACCCAAGGAATGTTTCTAAACTGGGATATATGTTTTCTCCTGCACGTAACAAGGAAGGAGCAGAAACCCTGTTTTCCAAAATCCTGTACGTATTTCACTTCCTGCTTGCTTTATGTTGCAGGTGTTTTTCCAGGTCGGATCACCTCGCCCTCCACATGAAGAGACACATCTAAATATCAGTCAGCTTGGCATGGATGTCATCTGGGCTAAGTGTTGTGAGATGAAAGTGGAACTCAAGTTACAACGTGCTACCTTACAGGAGAAGAGAACTTGATCCCGTGTAATCCTCTGTACAGGGACCACATGCTCACACTGTCGTGCACCCAGTTACACTCAAATACATTGGTTCTTTTATGCCTTGCCCCAGCTGGATGCGAGAAGATGCAGGCGAGGAAATGGTATAGAGGTGAAGTCAGTGAAAAAGAACAATTGCTTACAGTACTTCATCCCTCGGATTTGTTTCCTGTTTTTGCCAATGGAAATCAAAGAAAACAGAGGAGGCTTCCCTGCAGGTGGACAGCAGTAGGAGGGGCTTATCTAACTTGCTTCTCAGTGCAACTCAGTAGAAGAATATGTTGTCTTGAAGTTGCATATTTGTAGCACTAACTTTCTTTTTAAATAGATGGGGGGAAAACAATGACCTAGAAAACCAAATCCCAGTTTGGTAGCCAAAATTAACCTCTTGGTTTTTTTGTTCTTTCTCTGAGAATTCCTAATGTTCAGTGCATCAGACTTCTCACAGACACTTTGACTTGTCTTGGTTTTGGTTTTTCTTCCTAGAACTGAGCTATTGAGATCCTTTTAAGTCAATACCAGTGGCCTTAATGGCAGTAGACTGTGGAGTGACACTTGTGACACAAACATCCTCTTTTTGGCCTGAGTTTATGTAGACTTCACGGAGGATTATATTTTTGTTGGTTGTTTTTATTTTAATTTTTTTTTTTTGGCTATTGCACAACATATGCACTAGGGACTCTGGAAGCTGCTGCCACGATGGCTAAGTAGCCAAGGGATAAACCCCTGAGATACAGCACCTAATGTCTCTGTAAGCCTCACCTTATTGCCATAGCTAGGACTCCTTGTTTATTTTTTGAACAAAAAACTTCAAAAGCTTGGTTGGAAGCTTAAACCTTTTTTCTCTTTTCTCCACAAACAAGTGATCTTCAGAACTCCTTGTCTTCACCTGGATATCAGTCTGGGACTGGCCACACAGGCATGACTACAGGATTCCTTCCACATCATGTGAGCATGTTAGCCACAACCCACGGTGACTTAGTGGTGAATTATGTTGCTTTTTCTTGCAGTTCTTCTATTAACCAATTTAAAACATTAGCCTTTTGTTTGTGTAAAGAGCACCTGCAGACGTTTTAATTTAAACATGTTTGTTGAGCATCTTACACACAAAAAACACCCCCAAGCCAAAAATCCTACTCCAGTCTCTGAGTAGGAAATCAAGAACCTCTTCCACGTACAATGGCTTCATTCAGCATTAGCCCATTAAAGAAATTATCAAAGTCCTGCTTTTCCATTCATCAAGTTGATGTTGTGGCCCACACCTATATGAAAAAATGTAACCATGTGAGCGGTGAAGGAAGGGATTTTATATACAGCAGTGAGGCATTTCCAAATGATTGGTCTAAAGTGTTACTAACCTAGAGGTCCGTTTTGGCCTACAGTGTGAATCATCAAGGAGAAGTGGAGGTCTCATGCTCACCCTTCCATCCTATTGATAATTTGATTTCTTTGGCTCAAAGTGGATTAAAGTCTTCATTACAAAAGGAAAAAAACCACAAAAAATGTATTGTCATAACTTGTATTTGAACCTATTTGGCACTGGCCCTGACTCCAAAGACTGCATTTAGGACCATAAAAATGGCCTGTGCAAGCAGGCAGGTGGTCATTAGGTTGTATATTTTGTATATTCTGGGACCATCCCTACAAGATGTGTCTAGAAATGAAACAAAATAGCGCGTGGTCCACAAATGGTTGCTGCTCTTTTATAATGTATTAGCCAACTACCCTTCTTCGACTGTTTTGACTCATTGACTGTTAAATATTTCCCTTAATTTATGTTTTGGGAGGTAAAATTGTACTCTTAGGGGGAAAAAGAGCAAACAAGAAACTCCATAGATGTTTTTAGAGCTGTCACTGGGATCCTTGGCACTTGAATTCTCAGCATTTTGCAACCTTTGGTTCTAGTGAGAGATTGAATTTATTCAAAAGATGCTGGTTTTCCTCACAGTTTTCACAAAACACTGTGACTGTCAACTGAACACTTTGGGGACAGGGGGGAAATACGATGTCTGGCCCATATGGCATGAAATATGGACCAAAATCTAACCATCTCTTAGGGACAAGGATGTAATATTCGTGATAAGAGCATGAGAGAGAGTGAACGAAAGTCAGAAAGAAAG
Organism: Corvus brachyrhynchos; assembly: GCF_000691975.1. Taxonomy (NCBI): domain Eukaryota; kingdom Metazoa; phylum Chordata; class Aves; order Passeriformes; family Corvidae; genus Corvus; species Corvus brachyrhynchos. Next base: position 601,783 of record NW_008238358.1, read on the forward strand.
AGAGAGAGAAGAAAAATTGAATTTATTCCAAAGATTTAAAACTAACTATACTCTATATATGTATATATATATGCTTATATATATATATGTATACGTTTAAAAATTGCAGAGCACTGCTTGCTGACAATCTCGTATTTCTCTACTTCTGTATTTGCATACGTTTTATGGCCATTCCACCCAGCTGTTCCACTGGGACTGAGGGCCCTAGAATCTGATTTGTGTTGGAATTTATAGAGCATCCTGCCAGATCACAGAATCACAGAGTATCCTGAGTTGTAAGGATCATCAAGTCCAACTTCCGGCCCTGCACAGGACATCCCAAGAATCCCACCATGTGCCTGAGAGTATTGTCCAAATGCTCCTTGAGCTCTAGCAGGCTTGGGGCTGTGACCACTTCCCTGGGGAGCCTTTTCCAGTGCCCGACCACCTTCTGGGTGAAGAGCTTTTTCCTAATGTCCAGCCTGAACCTCCCCTGACACAGCTCCATCCCATTCCCTTGGATCCTGTCACTGGTCACCAGAGTGCAGAGATTGGTGCTGCCCCTCAGGAAGATGTCTAATGGGAACTGAAAACCTCAGCTGTGTGAAACTGTAGAGCATCCAGTGAGTGCATTAGACTAAAAAAACTATAAGAGAATCCTAGAATTTCCTTACTGTAGTGTCCTAAAATCTACGCTCTCCAATTCTCCACTACGATATTCATTGGCTGTGAACCTGCATAAATATCCTCCTTTGTCATCTGACCACACCTGCCTTTGGATACGCTATCAGTAGTATACAAACTTTAATAATTAAGTGACAGTTTAAGCACCAGGCTCTATTTAAATTGGAAAAAGTCAAGCAAGACTGTTTTTTAGCTCCTGTTGTCATTTATGGTCTTGTTGGCGTCTTATTTAAATATAATATGGCCAGAACAAGGGCCCCGGGGAAAAAAAATGCTGAAGTATCTCTTTACTTTGTTCTAAAGGCAGGCCTACATATAAATCCCGGATCCAAATAGTGTAAAAAACATAGAAAAAAGGGGGGTAAAAGGCAGATTTCAAATTTCTCAGGCTTTGTAGCAGGTCTTGAACTCTGAAGCTAAAATTTGAGCTTTGGAACCACCTCTTATGTTTGAAAAGGGAGATATTTTTCAGCTGTATATATGGTGTACTCAGTCAATCTCTTGACTTCAGTTTTTGGGTGCTCATATGCAAGTGTCTTAGTCATTACTAAAATTTTGAACCATAACTTTGGTATTTTATAGAAGGAGTCTCCATTTTGGAAAGGCATAATTAGTGATACATTCCAGGATTGGGTTTTTTTGTACAATGACAAGTTTTGTGTCTTTGCAGATATTTTAAGCTGTGCACTTCAAACTCGTGTAGTCTGGTATAGTTAGTTCCTTTTTGGGCCTGTGTCTCCTTGCTAAAGTTGTACAGTTGTCCTCTGTAAATTATGAGTAGAATCAGACTAAAGAGGAAAGGCTCTGTGTAAGGCTTCTTGAAAGCAAACCCATAAATAGATGATTTGGTGACAGTTGAGGACTGAGTAATCCAGCTGTAGAAAGGAGAAGTTTTACCTTGTTTCCTTCAATGCTAGATTTATGCCTATTTGCAAAAGAGAAGCCATTATAAGAAAGTCAGATTGTGGTTTCTAAGGCTGTGGAACTATAGGATGAAAACACAAATTGAGCTAAAAGTCTCACAGAATAGTGTCCACAGAGGAAGCAGTCAGTCATAGAACCATGCATGTGGAAAGGGGCCTCCAGAAACTCTTAGCCAACCTCCAACTAGAGCTGGTTACTCATGGCCATATCCAGCTGAGTTTTAAATGTCCTCAAGAATGGAAATTCTGCAACCTCTCTGTGCAAGCTGTTCCAATATTTAACCACTTTTATAGTGTAAAAAAAAAAAATCAAAAATCTGTGTGTCAAGTAGGAATTTTCCGTGTTCAAACCTGTTTTCAGTGCCTCTTCCACTGTGCACCTCCAAGAAGAGTCTGGCTTCTTCTCTATAGTCTTGGTTAGGTATTTGGAGATAGCAATAAGATCTACACTTACCCTTCTCTTCCTCAGGCTGAATCATGTCTTTCAGCCTCTCTTCATCCATCATGTGTTCCACAACCTTCATGGTGACTCTCTGCTAGACTTGCTCCAATCATTTTCTTGTAATGGGGAGACCAAGACAGAATATTCCAGGTCAAGATGTGCTTTGTATGTTACAGTGGTGATATAATTTATTTATTTGTGACTTTTCCATTATCTAATTGAGACAACTTATACTCAAAGACAAGATTCTATTTTGAAAACTGACTAATAAAAAATAATTTAGGAGGCACCGGAATAAATAGTTTTCTAATTGAGTTTGCTGAATCTGTGCATAAAAATATGCATATAGAAATATATTTCTATACTGCCAGCTTGAGGCCTGGCAAGCAAAATTCTGTTTTTCCCAACACGATCATTGATGGTTCACTTTGAACTAACAAATTTATTGTTTCATTTGTACTGTATCAAATATGAAGACACATGATGCTCTATTTTAGTCACTTCTAACATTAAAACAACACTTCAGTGCATCTTTGTTCTGTTTGGTTTTCCCCTTAGGAGATAAAGAGCAACATAAAATATCACATGTATTTTATAAAGATTGGTCTAAAAGTGGATAGCAGAATCCAGAATATTTTTCATTATCTCTGAGTTGTTCTTTTTCAGTAGCTAGTACTCAGTCTAGACAATTACATTACCTGGCTAAACTGGCAACTGAAGTGAAATTCTAGATTCTTTCAATGTCTTGGACAAGGCCCTAAACAGTCTGATCTCACTAATCTTTTTTTAAACAAAGAGTTGAAGGCTGGATTAGGTGACCTCCAGAAGTACCTTCCAATATTAATTTTTCTGTGTTTCTATGATTGATATCACAGCCCTCCCTGATTGAATGTGTACTGATTCTATTTCTTCATAGTCTTGTGCTGATGGAACAGACTGTAGGGCAGGTGTGTAGGTTTTTTCTCAAATTCTGACAGTTTCATCCTTGTTAAACTTTGTAAGGTTTCTTAATGAGGGAGACCTAGAGAGGAAGAAATCTTCAAAAAACCCAAACCCTTAGCAAACCAGTTTGAAGCAATATCATGCCTTGAGATATGTCACAGCTGCAGGGACCAGACAGATATTACAGAAACAAGTTTGCTAGCCTGGAAGACCCATGTGATGTATCAGAAATGGTTTCCAGGACCTGAAATCCAAGCCAACATATTTCTACAAAGGTGAACTTTTTTTTTCATTCATTCCTATTTTCATCAGACTTTTTGGAATTGCTGTTTTTTGGGGGGGTAGCACATTTTCATATAATGCACAGGAAGCACTGACCAAACACAGATAGGGAAGAAGAACCTGAATGCAAGAGGATCCCTCAGGTCCTTGCTTTCAGAATTGTTTTGACTTCAGGCATAAAAAATTAACTAATCACTAGGGCGTATAGGTAAAATGGAATTGATCAATATGATAGTTGCAGTGATTGAGTATATCTTACCTGTGACCTTTCTGATATCTACAGATTCAGGCTTTCTCCCTCATTTTTATCTGACCCTAGACAATTTGGGGTTTGTATCTAATATAAAGGTTGCTCCTCCTATTTAACACACTTTATTTGTCTGTGTACAAAAGAGGTGGTAATTGGTACTTCTGACAAAGCTGATGAAATCCAACTTCCTTAAGTGTTTCCCTTCCTCTTAATGTATGTCAAAATCTTTAAATTTAAAAAAATAAAAAAGAGGAAAATTTTGTAAATAATGTAATGTTACTAGGCCAGCACTCAGTGGATCAAGAGCTTTTACTCTTGATTTCATTCAGGACTTGGCACATTCTGTCATTCCATCCAGTAAGACTGTTTTTGAGCTTTCATATCCTGGGAAATGCTCTAACCCAGAACTCCTAAAGTACTTTTGGCTGATTTCAGATAGACTTGCACTTGCAAAGATATCTACATACCAAGAAAAAAACCAATGCTTGACAATAACTATTTAACTCTGTCTTGAAAAAATGGAAATATTTTTCTCCCAAGATATTACAACTACTCATTGACTAGTCTTGCCTGTCTTTCATTAGCATTTAAACGACACCTTCATGAATGATCTTTTCCAGATCAAACTTGGATATTCTTCTTCCTTTTGTCACACTTGTGTCTCTTTTTATTAATAGTTTAGGGATGACTACTGCAGTCTTTCTCCTCCACAGCTCTGCACAGGCTTCAGTGGCAAGATTTAGCATGGTAAGGACTGTAGGATCTGGCCTACCAGGTACTAAGATCTGTGTCGTAAAGGTGAGAATTTCCTCCTCCCTTAGAGGAAGAAGTCTCGAGAATACTTGTGCTATATAAGTTATATATATAATGATACAGTTGTATATATAAATTATATACATAAAAATGTGGAGATGGGGAGTAGACTGCCTTTATCACCTCATGAATGAGTTTCCCTACCTGAAAACTTTCAAATGCAGGCGTCATATTAGAAACAGGGTTTTATAGTTTTCCTCAATGCTTGTTGATGGCATTTTTGTTGTAATAATTGAAGTTGGAACTCTGCGATTTTCAAAATGAAAGCTTTGATGATTTTTTTTTAAGTGCTTTGGTCCTAACTTCTATATACTGCCAGAAAACAGGTTCTCCACCCTGTCTCTGTGTGGGTGTGGATGTACAACAGGATACTGTATATACCTACACAGATGAGCAAACTGAGCTACTGACTTACAGTTTGTAGTAGCCAATCGTGCCTATTGCTTTCATTTAGGGAGGGCACTTGCTGTTGCCACTGCATTTTAGGAATCATGTCAGCTTCTGCAGGAAAGTTTTCAACAGTGCTGGGAAATACATGTTGCTGTGTACTGTGAATGAGTAGGCTGCAAATTTGGGGATTGGGAGGGGAGGTGGGAAGGGAGGGGGATGAGGGCTTCGCATGTACACACTAGAAGGGAACTAGAATGGACAGAAACATGGCAATTTTAGCCTCTGTTGTTGGGCTCTCGGAGAAATGAAAAGCTAACATGCAGTCCCTGGAAGGCCTGATGGCTGAAGGGCTGATCTTTATGTTTTGCAACATACGTTTTACCCATTACTCTGTATTTAAATCCCCAGACCTATCAGATTCTGGAAGTAGATCAAAACACTGGTTTAAACACTACTTTGTTACCAAGGCCATGTCTCTACCAGGGAAGCTGCCCTAGGTTAAAATCAGTCTAGTTAAATCACTTTGTAGCTGCACCTGTTATGTGATTGCCTGGATCAAGTTTGCTTTGGCATCCTATGCAGTTAAGCTGAAGTGTAAGAAATGTTTCAACTAATTAAGATACCTCTACACGAAGGTTCTTGCACCAATTCAAGTACCTGGTTGTGAAATCACTGCATATAAACCATAACAGCTTTTCTCTTAGAAACAAGGCCTTAGTTTGGCACGTCTCCTCATCTAGTTGAAAAAAATAATAATGCAGGCTGAGATTTTTTTTTTGCTTTGCAAAGTGACCTGTTTTCCCCCTTGTTCTTTGAAACTTTTCTTGCTCTCTACCACACATTAGATTTTTGTTTGGGGAATTTTTCTTTAGCAACAACAACAACAACAAAATGTATGAATGATCCCTATTAAAAAAAAAAGAAAAAAAAAGAAAAAAAAAAGAAAAACAAACAACATTGCTTGAAGGACTTTCATTTTGCACTATAGTTTTTCTTTTACCAGATGTGTCTGACAAGTGCATTTCGGAGATGCCCTCGGTCACGTTCTCTCAGGCCTACTCTGGTATTTCTAATATATCACAGAAGTACCCAATCTTGTAGCCCTCAGTTCTGCCTTTTTTTGACATTTTATTTTTTTTAAGCTTTTTATATATATATATATATATAAATATATTACTTTGTCAGTTTTTTTGCTGTACAAAAAGTCTTAAGATTTAAAAATATTATTTGTATTATATGATGGTGGTATGTTAATGTTACAAAATTATTAATGAAGAAAAAATTTATTTTTGTTACTGGTCTGTTTCATAATTCTTTTTTAAATTGGTATATTGTAAGATATCTATGCAAAAATGTTATGTGACGCATTTTTATTTAAGAATGTAATATGTGTAATAAACAGTAGAATGTGTTTGGCCCGACAGTGGTTAGTGTGCCTTGTATGTTATTTCTTTATGAAAACTTCTGTGAAGAGTGAAATGGCTTTTGGAGTATCAGTTAAGGCCATGGTTCTGTAAACAGTTATTGACATAAAAATACAACTTCTAAGTGTGCTTTAGCCTAGTAGAATCATATTTCTGGATTTAAATAATTTATTTTTAATGTATTTCATAACAGTTCAGGTGTTGCTTATGTTCATGCTGTGTCACATGTTGCTTTTGGAAAAGATGCTCAAGAAGGAAGTTCTTATTCTTAAAAGCTGACTGGCTTGTAATCCTGCTTCTTTTGGAGCCAGTGATTTCTGTTATTTGATAGTTTACACTTGTTGAAGATTTCAGCCAGTATTATTTTTGTAAAAGACGCAGAGAACAGTTGTGTTTTATTTTCCATGCTTAGCTTTGCAACATTTGTCAGTCAGTGGTCAAAACAGGACTAGACTTTGAGGCTCCTGAGAGCTTGTGCTGTGCTCTAGTCCGTGTGTCAGGCTGTCTCACAGGACTGCAGCATTGTTCTCTTTCCCCGCCTCAGTCATTTAGTCTCCCTCGTTAATGTCTGCAAAACTGCAAGCACAATTGAATCCACCTGGATGCTCACGTACTAAAAACATATTTAGGCACTAAAAACAGTTATTTTAAGCACAATTACTTTGCAGTGTCATGACATAAAATGAAATTACTTTTTCAAGTCAGGCCAATATCCCTTTAGGTTTCTGCTGCTTTGGGCTCACACACTGCAGCAACCTCAGTGGGCATTGCAGCAGGACATTCTGTAGGGCTCCTCTGATGCCAGCTGGCTGGGTTTCATTTCTGGGACATGTCTCACTTGCCCTGTTGGGAAACCTGCTAGGATTGTTTATGTCAGACAGACAGAGGGTAGGATTCCCCTCCTGACATGTGCATCTAGAAGTCAGATGATCACTCTCGCCTGCCCATTTATACTCCCTCTGTAGCTAATGAAGAGAGACATATCCAGAGGTAACTCACTCCAGGGGATGAGTTGAAGGCAAAAGGAACTGGGGTGTTGTTAAGCATTTCTGGAAAACCATATGGTCAAGTTGAAAGACAATGAAGAAGTGATGCCCATGGCTGCTTTGGTCACTCAGGTTGTACCAGATGCTTAATGATGGACATAATTTATAGTGTTTGGGTGTATGTTAACAAACAGCTCTTGAGCACTGAAGAACGGCTCAGCACAGGTCCAAATTTTGGGCTTGTGTTCGAAATGGTCAAAACTGGACCATGCTCTGTCTGCTTCAGTGTGACAGTGGTATCCTGGGGTCACAGAGTATGAGCAACTGAGAGAGTGACTTGTCATAGCTGAAAAAAATGGTCTCTTTGTTGTGGATTGAAGTAATTGTATGATGTAGGTATGAATGGAGTTATGTTTGACAGAATTATTTCCGCAAATAGAATTTTGACATTATAGCTTTTTTTTTCTTGTAAAGAAAATGTCTGGGTTCCTTCAGTTTCTCTCTTCCTTGAAAACCTCTGGAAGCTTTTAGCATCTCACCTGCCTTGATCTTTCTGACAGTTGTATATTATATGTTTGTACTAGACAAAGAAACTTCTAGTGTAAATTAGTCATTTGTCCTCCACCTGGGAGAGGGACTTCCAAAGACTTCTGGAAGAGCCTTTTGAAGGGCAGCACAGCCTGAAACCCAACTGGAGGGATGATTATCAATTACAGGTAAGCATATAACCAGGTTGTTTTCCAGGAACTTTCAGAAAATGCAATGCCTTGCTATCAAAGATTTCCTCCTAGAAGCAAGTAGGTTATTAGTCTGCAGGAATAGCTGTCAGACACTTCCCTGGGCTGGAGGCCAGGGAAAAGACACAAAGTGAATGAACTCCTCCTCTTTGAAATTGTTCAGTAGCACACAGTCACACCTTAAGCAACTCCCGCTGTTGGGTACAGAGTTTTCTGAGGAAAGAAAAATTCATCTACTCTAGGGTTAAACTGTATATGAGCCTTCTGTTGAGCTCATCTGATGTAAACTCATCATGTGCCAATTTTGCATGACTTTTCAGACATAGAGTCATAGAATAGGTTGGGATGAAAGGGACCTTAAAGATCATTTGGTTCCAATCGCCCTGCCATGGGAAGGGATGTCACCCACTAGATCAGGATGCTCAGGGCCCCATCCAGCCTGGTCTTGAACACTGCCAGGGATGGGGCATCCAAATGTCCCTGGGCAACCTGTTCCAGTGCTTCACCACCCTCTTAGTAAAGAATTTCTTCCTAATACCTAATCTAAGCCTGCCCAATTTTACTTTAAAACCATAACCTCTTGTTCTGTCACTATCTGCCCATATAAAAAGTCCCACCATGCTTTTTATGACCCCCCCTAAAGTACTAAAAAGCTGCAGTGAGGTTTCCCCCAAAGCCTTCTCTTTTCCCTGCTGAATAACACCAGCTCTCTCAGGTTTTTCTCACCTCTTATTTTACTTTATTTTATTATTTTATTTTTGGCTTTACTCAGCTTTTTCTGAGAGTAAATGAGGAAAGCAGCATTAAAAGTGAGTGAAAGCAAAGGTTTGCCACCAGAATAATGTTATTTTACTGCTTTTTACAAATATTTGTAATGCTTCTGGGTTTAATTGGTTTTTTAAGATGTTAGTTTTGATATGAAATAAACAGTTTTTCATTAACAGTTTTTGACCACCTGGCTGGAAATCCTTCCAAAGGCCCAGTCACAAGCCATGTCTGCTGACTGAGAGCTTGAGTGCCTCTGTGGTACTGAGACCTAATGAAGGTTATTGGAACGAGTACTTCCAGGAGCCTTCTGTGTCCATGGCTTGTCCATTGACTTCACTTTTCTGGAAATCTCTTGTCTGAAATCATAACAGCCACATCCTGTTTTCACAGAGCCTTCCTCATGCACCCCTGTGCATGGTTTCAGATTCATTGTCTGCTTCTGTTCTGTCAGTTTAATGTTCACTGGTGGAAAGGCAATAAAACTGAACAAGACAAAGATGCTGTAGCTAATAAGTCTTGAGGTTAAAATTCTTGAGGACTTTGAATACTCTTCCAAACTCAGTCAAATTTACCTTTATCTGCTGAATTTCTGCTGGGCTTTTTGGGGATACAGACTGAACAAAGTATCTCAAACAGGTAGACCAGGAATTCAATTTGAGATCCCCAAGTAACATAGAGTGTGGGAACTGGAAAGAAGAGTCCCACTCCAGGCAAATGTTTGCCTTCTGGTTTGAAGATCTTACCTAGTATTTCTAATTTACTGAGGTAATCAGGAGGCACTTCTCCCCTCAGGATTCAGTCTAGCTGGTGTCATGAAACCTAGGACCAGTACTAATTCCACAAGTAAAGAGAAGATTAGTTGAATAATGATACCATTTTAAAAGCATTTTGGAATATTCAGGAAGGGTCCTTGAGAAATGGGAACTTTCCTGCCCTTTGACAAAAGCTTCTTACCCTTGCGAAATAAATACAAGTACCTAAAATTCAGCGATGAGAGCCTTGGCCTTCTCAGGTGAATATTTTGGTCCCAAAAATAGATGTTTCTTTCCACCTCTTTCCTGTGACCCTGAAGTAGTATGGCTGGCTTATGGTGCAGAAAGAGCTGTTAGAAGATAATTTGGAACAGGAAGGAGGGCACAGCTCTCATGATCAAAGAACAACACCTGATGCTCTGGGAAACCGTGAGAGCTGCCAGCATGTAACCTAAATGCGGCTCATGAGCTGTGGCACAGAGTGGAAGGACTCAGCTACAGATATTTGTCTCCATGTAAAGTCACACGAGGAGCACCAAGGCATCACCTCAAACACCCTACAATCCCAGCTAATGGTTATTAATAAACCTTAACTGTTTCCATTCTGCTTATGTTTTCTATCTTGCTTATCTTGCAAGCATTTCCCCAAATCATCTCAGCTCGCTCCTCATTTCTCTCCTTTGCCATGGTTTTATGCTGCCAGATGACAGTTTCCTTTCCTAGCCCTGTGGAGAGGAGGCCCCACAGCAGACCCTACAGCAGGGCCCACAGCAGAGCCCACAGCAGGGCCCACGGCAGAGCTCATAGCAGAGTCCACAGCAGAGCTCACAGCAGAGCCCACAGCAGGGCCCACGGCAGAGCTCATAGCAGAGTCCACAGCAGAGCTCACAGCAGAGCCCACAGCAGGGCCCACGGCAGAGCTCATAGCAGAGTCCACAGCAGAGCTCACAGCAGAGCCCACAGCAGGGCCCACGGCAGAGCTCATAGCAGAGTCCACAGCAGAGCTCACAGCAGAGCCCACAGCAGGGCCCACGGCAGAGCTCATAGCAGAGTCCACAGCAGAGCTCACAGCAGAGCCCACAGCAGGGCCCACGGCAGAGCTCATAGCAGAGTCCACAGCAGAGCTCACAGCAGAGCCCACAGCAGGGCCCACGGCAGAGCTCATAGCAGAGTCCACAGCAGAGCTCACAGCAGAGCCCACAGCAGGGCCCACGGCAGAGCTCATAGCAGAGTCCACAGCAGAGCTCACAGCAGAGCCCACAGCAGGGCCCACGGCAGAGCTCATAGCAGAGTCCACAGCAGAGCTCACAGCAGAGCCCACAGCAGGGCCCACGGCAGAGCTCATAGCAGAGTCCACAGCAGAGCTCACAGCAGAGCCCACAGCAGGGCCCACGGCAGAGCTCATAGCAGAGTCCACAGCAGAGCTCACAGCAGAGCCCACAGCAGGGCCCACGGCAGAGCTCATAGCAGAGTCCACAGCAGAGCTCACAGCAGAGCCCACAGCAGGGCCCACGGCAGAGCTCATAGCAGAGTCCACAGCAGAGCTCACAGCAGAGCCCACAGCAGGGCCCACGGCAGAGCTCATAGCAGAGTCCACAGCAGAGCTCACAGCAGAGCCCACAGCAGGGCCCACGGCAGAGCTCATAGCAGAGTCCACAGCAGAGCTCACAGCAGAGCCCACAGCAGGGCCCACGGCAGAGCTCATAGCAGAGTCCACAGCAGAGCTCACAGCAGAGCCCACAGCAGGGCCCACGGCAGAGCTCATAGCAGAGTCCACAGCAGAGCTCACAGCAGAGCCCACAGCAGGGCCCACGGCAGAGCTCATAGCAGAGTCCACAGCAGAGCTCACAGCAGAGCCCACAGCAGGGCCCACGGCAGAGCTCATAGCAGAGTCCACAGCAGAGCTCACAGCAGAGCCCACAGCAGGGCCCACGGCAGAGCTCATGGCAGAGTCCACAGCAGAGTCCACAGCAGAGCCCATGGAAGGGCCCACGGCAGGGCCCACAGCAGAGCCCACAGCTGGGCCCCCGGCAGAGTCCACAGCAGGGCCCACAGCAGAGCCCACAGCAGGGCCCCTTGGGCGCCTCACAGCGCAGGAGAGCCCAGGGCCCTCAGAATGGCGCCTTTCTCCCCTCAGGTGTCCTGGCACAGCCAGCCTGTCCTGTCAGGCACCTTTTGGCATCGACTGCGGGAGCCAGCCCCGCTCAGGGCCTCAGCAACTGGAAGTGGTGCCATCAGCAGCAGGAGCATTAAGGTTGAAGGGAAGCACAGGATGACATGTCCTCCTGCTGGTGGATGCTTTCCCGGTACATGGAAGCCATGATGCCCTGTCCCTGTACAGTGATTCTGTCACCCCTCTTTCCCCACCCCCTACCTCACTGTTTTGGAGTGCCCCATTGCAAAGCTGTCCAGTCTTTCTGTAGAGCCAGGAAGGGTTTTATATTCACCAAAGAATTCTAAAATGTAACCAAAGAATTGTAAAATGCTTCCATGTTCTTCATGGTGGGCGTTGCTATTACTCCCTTGTCTGCTTTACTATCACCATTCCTGGTGCTGGGTGCCTGTTCACCTGAGCCATGGTATGGAATAAACGCAGCCACCTAGGCATCCACAGGTCACATTTTCATTAGTAAACTCAACACAGAGCCATGGTCTGGTTGTCCCTACTGTTAAATTGTTGGTATGGCCCTGCCAGTCACCCCCCACAGCCCTGCCTGGGTGGGGCCCAGGGCCAATGGGTGCTCAACAGTACAGACATGGGCACTTCTTTGGGAGATTGTGTGGGGAAGATATAGTGATAAGAGATTTCAGTGGTGTGAGATGTAAGTTGTGCTGAGCAGGCAACCCTAGGAGGCTCTGGGTGCGTTTCTGTGTCCACATGACCGCTGCCAACTCTGCCACACAGCACCATTCCCTCCAGCAGCTGCTCTTGGGCTGTCCCATTGACCACAGCTGTCTGTGAGGGGAGCGCCACAAGATCACAGGAACTGTGTCACTGTGACCAGATATTGACCAAAATTATCTGATCTGCAGTGTGAGAAGTAGCTGCCCTGCTTTCTGAACGCAGCCCCGACATCTGGGCCACTTCAGCTTGGCACCTCAGATGTCCAGCATGGTGCTTCCAGATGTCAGCTGTGCCAACAGCAGCCGGGACGGCCGCCAGGCTGGGCAGGCTTCCTTCTTCCCCTTCCACCACCTGCACTAGGTGTTAACTGGCAGCAAGAGCTAGGCACATGCTCCAGACGGAAGCTGACCCACTGCGGTGGGCAGGTGAAAAAGCATCCAGAGGCTGAGCAGAATTGCTCAGCCCCTGAACAAAAGACCAGCCCCTGGGTAGTTGCTGCCTGACAGACTTAACGAGGGTAGCTTTCTCTTTGACGTTAGTGGGAGTTACATTATACTACAGATCAAGAGGAGAATGTTCCCCTAATTAATCAGAAATCACTGTCAGTGAGTCACTGTGTCAAAAAGATTTTGGCCAATTATCCTTCACTTTTCAGAAGTGCCCTATTTCCACATAGGGAAGGACTTGCTTGGAAGCTGCTTAAACAGATGAAAAGTAGTCAACAACTCTCAGAAAATTGCTTGTATGTTTGTGTCAATTTAATGGAGAAATGTACACTCAGATTTAAATGCCTTGTTGATTTTTTTTTTTTTTTACAGAAGAGAAAGGAAGGAAGAGGACAATGAAGACAAAACAATCAAAGAAAACCTCAAATCAAGTTAAGTTTGGTTTTGAATAGAGCAAGATGTTATGAGGAGCTGTATGGTTGGGAACTGTACGAGGATGTGGAAGAGCCAGATTGTACCTACACCCCTGCAGACATTTTAGGTAAATATAAATTGCATAAGTACAGAATGCCCATGGAATTCAGTTGCTCCATGGCTCTAGCAGACACACAAGGTGTTAATATCTGTGTAGACATTTTGCCTGATGATTCTGCTGTGAAAGCCTAATACTAGTTTCCTCTTTCCATGGGGAGAACAGAAATGGTACACTTAACAGAAGTTCAAACATTAATGATAAGCAGTGGGGAAAGGGTTTCTACTGACAGTAGCCAAGCTCAAGAGGATGGTTTGAGCTATCATTTGTTATTACTGAATTCTGTGCTAAATCCGGTTTCTAGGAATTTACAGCCTAGTCTGCAGGGGTGTTGAGTTGACTTTAACACCAAGTTGGGAACAGCCTTTCTTCTTGAGCAAAATCAATCCCATGTGACTCTAGCCATTAGTTACAATACCCTTTGTTATAAGTACTGCAACTAATTTTTCAGCAAAGCACAGAGTAATTTATTTTTTCCTTGTGTTGATTTTTCTAAAAAGAATTTGTAAAAAATTGTAGTTTCAGAAAAATCTATGGTTCCAGTAGAAGTATGTGACCCTCAAACTGTGCCATAATGTTTATTCATCTGATTATGCTGCCAATTGTCTTACAGCATGATGGGACTGAAAATAATGAGAGTCTGATGTCAAAATCACTTTATGCTTATAAAGTTTTTTGTTTCGCTTTGTTTGGTGAAAAATTATGGCTGGTGAAAACCCTTGATAGGTCAAGGATGTTTATGATTCTTCCTTCACATGCCGTATGCCCCGCAGCTGACCCAGGAGAACTATTTGAAGTGGAGGAGTAAACCAGTTTCTGCACCACTTAAATTTAAGGCTTATTGATTCTAACCACTCTTAGCTGTGCCAAGCATCTCCAGCTGTGCAAGGGGATACACACTTATTAGGAACCAGACTGACATGTGTTTGGTGTGCTCGCAGCTGTCAGAGTGAACAGGTAGTCACCATCAGCATCATTACTGCTTTCTGTGTGAACCACACAGGTGCATATGTATTTATATGTGTGTATACACACAGGTACTAAGGAATATGAAAGTTCTCATGTTCCCTCCTTACCTTTCTGGTGGTACTGTAACACAGTCCTTAAGAAAATTCTCTTACCCCACCCCTATACTTAGGCAATGTCAGAGAGGAGAGGAGCAACACTCCTCTGAGTGTAATACTAGTGTGGTCTTAAGAAACCTTGTGTGTCAAGCCAGATGCTCCTGTGCTGCTGTAAACCTGTCACGTTGGTCCAAATTCACAGTATAATTCAATACCTAAATATCTTTATTGGTATTGGGAGTCTTTAGCCTCCCAGTAACCTCCTAAATCAGGGATGATAGCATTCTTCTACCAGACAGGGGTACCTATATTAAAGAAATTATCAGATTCCAAAGACACAGCGGCTACAGATTGATTTCCTTTGTCACGCCTGTCTGCTAATCTGTTTGCAACACCATGTCATTCCTGGTTTTTATTGCCTTCAATCAAGTTATATCTTGTTAAACACCAACTTTTCCTTAGTTGACTGCCAAAGTGTCAAAGTGGCTTCAGTGGCAGTACCAGGTAGGTGAACTACCAACACTCTAGGTGAAAGCATGGTTTGCCATGGTTCTCCCCCTCCCTGCCTGGTCCTCTCTATTGTGTTCTTTATTGGACTTGTGTGATGCATCACTCGGGCTATGTGTAATCTGGAAAGATCACCAAGCAAGTGCCTGTGAACTGGATGAGCTCTTTGTCTCAGTAGGGCTTATTTCTTGTCACACAAAGACACGTAAGTATCAGGGTGCATAGATTCAGTCCTGGCTGAGGCCATGCTGATGTGATACTGATAGGTATTTTGTAATGCCAGTGCACCTCTGCTCAATCATCTGGAAAGGAAGCAGTGCTAAGAATTCTCTGTGAAAGGTGACTGTGAGGATCAAACATTTTGAGGATAGGGCAAGTAATATTAAGAATTTTTTTGTTTGGTAAAAAGCAGATCTTTTTTGCTGTATCCTTGAGTCTCTATTGCCATGAAAGACAAAAAAAGTACCATGGTCATGTAACACACTGTGGGCTAATACACTATGACCCACTTAAGAAAAAAAAGAGGATATGTATGGAAGAGATTGTATGTGATATATCCTTGAGAGTGCTTAAGGGCATCAGTGCATATTCCAGTCTCTTCCTTTGCTGAAGAATTGTAGGGTGCAGGTGTTAAAGTTTGTGGTCCATATGTATTTAAGAAAAGAAAAATGAAATTAGGGTAGTTAGGTAGCAGTTATTCAATCTGATGTTTATGGAAAGAGAGATCATTTCCAAAGAGAGGAAGATGTTAAGTTCCAATGTGTCTGAGCAGATAGATCCTTATGGATCACTCTTCAGGGCTGAATACAGAAATAAATTTCTTTTTATGAAAAATAATCTCTAGCCTGGTGTCTGAGCTAAACACCACTAAAGCTACTAGGTAGGTTTTCAACTTAAGTAGTGCTTAAACTACAACCTTAATTCTCAGTCCTGAGTTTGGAGATCTTTTGATTCATACAAAACTTTTTGTGTTTTCCATACAATAAAACAAGATTTTTTTCCCAAAATAATACACCAACAAAAGTGCTAAAAGACAGCCAATATAGTTTTAATACTTCTGTTGGCACACATTCTTTTTGCCCCATAATTAGTAGGCTCCTGCCGTGGTTCTGCTTTTCCCATAGTTCTGATTTTAATAACAGGAGCAGGTATATAGAGAACATAACATTTTCTGAAGGAGACCAGTCCATGCCTTAGCATTACAAACGTAGCAAATTAACAGCCTTCTCCAAGAACTGCTCCCTTGTCTGATGGCAGCCCAGAGTGCTCTATTTCCTACTAAACCATGGTTTATGAGCAATGTGCTGGTCAGATGTTACATGTAAATTCATGCCAGTGATGGCAGTAGCAATGGAGACATTTTCCAAGCTTTACACAGGCTTTTTCTTTCCATTTCTTTTTTAAAAAATGATTTATCAGTTCATCTCAAGTACTTATTTTTTCCTCATCTAACTGTCCCCAGCCCCCTCCACACCCATCAAGTTATGTGAAGTCTTTCCAGCAAGACCTAAAAGCATGTGATATCCTCTTGGATTCATGTTTCATGTGGAATGTCAAGCTGAGAGAGGCCTCAGGATAGAGCCCTTACTGACAGGGGGATGGCAAGGCAGTCAGGGTTGTGTAGGCGTGCAGAACTGAGGAACCAGGGCTGCTCAATATGTTTTTAATGAAGCTAATAAATGCAGCCATTGAATGAATAGAGCTGATTGACATGGGGAGTTCCTAGTTCTCCCCTTCCATCTGCAGCCTTTTCAGTAGCAGAACAGAATAAAGAAGTTTAAAAGGAAACTGGGACATGTATTTTCAAAGAAATGTTATATAAAATTGAAGCAAAATCCTGGATAAAAGAAAAATTGTTCTTTTGCTACAAGAAGCCTAGTAAGGTTTTTCCATGTTCTTTCCTCAGAAAAGAATCAAACCCTTTCTCACAGTTTCCAGTGAGCCAATGGAAGGTTCAGTAACGGAATAGCTGAAAAAAATTCAAAGTAGAAATTGTTTTTCATTATCATTTTCCTGACAGGGAAAAAATTGCTAGGAAAAATCAGCTGTCCCATTGCTTTAAAAAAAAAAAAAGGTGAGTTTTTGAGCTTTTAAATGTCTTGATGATAAAGAGGGAGCATTTCCAAGGGAAAATTGAGCCCTTATCTAATTATGGGAAGGGATTTGTGGCCACAGAGCTCTGACCTCATCACACCATGCAGGATCAGGCAGCAAATTGTCTGCACTGGGTAGGACATGGGTCGTCATGTCTTCGGGTAAAAGAGTGCCTTCATTTCCACATATCTTCTTTTCCCACCATCAGCATCTTAACTCTGTATCCAGTTCTAAAAGTTGGGAACAGGGATGATGGATGACGACAACGACACTGAAATTACAGTGGTATATTGTGCAGTAGGGAGCTAAGCAGAAGAGTTGTTTAAAACTAGGTTGATGGCCAAAAATATGTCTGCATACCACAAGCTTAAAAATAATAACAGGTGAAAGCAGAGTGTATGACCATGGAAGGAGAACTTGACATAGTAGGTATTCCTGAAGAGTGAGGGACTGTTAAAATACAACAGAATATTGTAACACTTGCTACAATCTCTAGAGCGAGGACACGTTAGGTCATGGAGTAAAGGATGGGAAGAGGACTGACTCTGCAGCTGCCAGACTCTTCTATATAGATAAGATTTTATTAGATGAAGAAAACCAGATAGTAAAATATTTATCTATTAATGGCTGACAAGAAGCAACTGAAGTTAGGAGCAAATAAAAGGGACCACAGCATTACTGAGTAACCTCCTCTGTGTAAGCAGCATGCCAAAGAGTAGCTTGCAAATATTTGAATTCATAAAGGAAGAATTTTCTAATAAAAAGTACAAAATCAAATGGAGAAGCTAGAGAACAAGTTATAGAACTGTGATATTCAGAGACTTGGGCTGAGCGAGGAAGCTTTGTCTGAGTAATTTATAGTGGTCACAAATAACATACAGTAGGTTTTAAACTCTAGGTTATCTAATGACTGCATTTCTACCTTCCCATGCCATATCCTAACTTTACACTGAAATGCTTTTCTAAGATAATCTTCTTTCCGCTATTCCTCTTTATATCTTCCTCACACAAAACTATTATGACAGTAATCCAGCTGTTTTCTTGCTGCTGTGGGTATCTGCAGAAGACTCCTATATGAATCTGCAGATGATAGACCAGAATGCCTCAAGGCATTCTTGAGCTACCTAATCTTATACCTTGCACATGCTGAAATTAAGGAATTAAATTTGGGAGGTTTAGGAGGCTACTCCACAAAGTTTAAGGTCAAATATTGGCACAGTTCTTTGTAGGAACAGATGTCCAAATGTCATGTAAAAGTTTAAAAAAAAGCAAACCAAAACCCCACCCTGTTTATTCATAGTCACAACAAAGATTATTTGTATTTGAAAATTTATGTGGCCAGGACCTGATGGACAATGGCTAACATTCTTATTCCATAACTAGGTTAGTCTTGCTGGCTCTCCACTGAATCCCACAAATATCCAAATTAAACTATAGTAGTTCAGAACCGACTTTCTGTAACTCTCACTTGTCTTTCTGGATCCTAAATAAATAGGTGCACGGTGTGCATCACATGAAGTGGGCAGCAAAGCTGGGCTCTGACCAATCAACAAGAAAAGTGTATTTCAGGGTCAAACTCACTGGTGTCAATGAAAGGTTTGTCTTAAAAGTGAAAATGGATCACTTTGGATCAAATGGATCCACTCTGGGCTAATCTGCTGGGAATGCTTGTGCTAGTGATAGACTATTCCAGGAGGGTGAAGTTTTTTTAAAGTACAGGAAAAGGAATCAGGAAGAAAAGAATAGTAGTAGCTTGAAAAAACACTTGATTAATTAACCACCCTTCCCCAATTCTTACTTCTTCTCTTTAATGTAGTGAACCATCTATTTAATCAGGGAGTTTTCATCAGATGAGTGGTTTTTGCATATATAGGTACTTAGTTCACTGCTTGTCACAAATTTGGCTATCAAATCTTGAGTCTTCAAGATTTATTCCTCCTATGGACAAACAAGCTGGAAACCTTGTGATAAAATGAATCTTCATGAGTAACCCTTGTAAAAACATGAGATTATCTTTAAGGAAGTGACTAGATTCCTTTCAAGTACTGCAAGTGAAATACACCCAAAGTGAATCCTCCAGTTCATGAATTACATTTCTTCCTTTCAAGTACTGCAAAGTGAATCCTCCAGTTCATGAATTACATTTCTAGAATTTTGTTCCCGGGAACTCAGATCTAAAAATCACAACTTCTGCCAATGCTAGGGCTGGATCATGTTTTTGTGAAAATCAGAATCATTGCATTGGCTTTACAGGCAACACATGCAGGCTCTAAATGTCTGATTAAAAGATGAGACTTTTCTATTCAAATATTTTTAAAATATTGGCAATATTTTCCATGTTTGCAACATGTGGGAGAATTTTTTGCCATG
Source organism: Corvus brachyrhynchos (assembly GCF_000691975.1). NCBI lineage: Eukaryota > Metazoa > Chordata > Aves > Passeriformes > Corvidae > Corvus > Corvus brachyrhynchos. The sequence continues at coordinate 621,013 of NW_008238358.1, forward strand.
GTCACAAACATTTAAAATTAGATGAGTATTCAAAAGATGCCCAGAGACTTGGGAAGGATAAAGTTTTGCATGGCAGTTTTTTTTCTTCTTTTCTTTTGTTTTACTTGCAATTTGTGCAGCTTCTTGGTGGTAATTTGTAGTTTTCTGAAAGTTATGTAATTAATTTGTAGAAGATAAACAATTAATTAAAAAGCTAGGTTCAGTCTTATGTGTACATAGTCCTCAGGCCTCCAGAGAATTTTAAATGGTTCAGAAATACAAATTCCTGTTAAAAAGTTGGGAATATGCTGCTATTTTTGTAACTTATTCCTACACCATATAATTTAAATAATTGTCTCCTTGCCCACCCACCATGTTTAGGAAAGAAAAGAACTTTGCACAGTTGCATTACACATGATAGGGAAAAAAGAAAAAAGGAAATGTAAAAAAAAAAAAAAGGAGAAAAGAAGGTGCACAACCTCCCAACTGTGGAACTGCAGAAGAGAAGAAATAATCTCCAGTTCCAGAAAAACTTCCTGTTCCTAAAGAGGTGATTAATTGTGCTTGAAGTTAAGCACACACTTACATGCCTTGCAAAGTTGGGTTATAGGAGGAAATTGTGTGCCAAGTAAAACATCCTGATCTTATTTCTTTAAATGTCTTCTTGTTTTTAAGATCTTGTCTGTTCTGTCTGGTGGGAGAATTGATAATCACAGGGCAAAATCGATCTAGGCTCTGGAGCAACTGATTACCAGCAGGTTAGATGAAGCATATCCTGCACTGAGGACTAATTGATAGAGTTTTCCAGTTGCTAAGGGAGCTGCTGGAGAAGACTGTGAAACCCAGCAGACTATACTAGTAGTGGGACAGAAATTGGGAACAGATCCTCATTCTTAACATCCATCCACACTTGCAAATGTCGGGGTGCTAGAAAAAATATTTATGGACAGATTCTTATTTACATTCTGGTACCTTTGTATAGTTGGGTAGAAGAGCCTTGATGTAGAATTAAGGAAAAAAAATGTCAGTGAATTATAAAGTGGTATAAATAACTTTTCTGTAAATGTGAATCTGACCTCAAGTATTAGGAGCTCCATAGTGAAAGAATAGCATTGTTAAAAGATAACAGGGCAGAGAAGCTTAAATTAGGGTACCTAATTGCCTTGCAGACATTCAGCATCCAAAAATACAAGGCAAAAACTTGTTAGGAAGGGTGAGACAGTGTGATACATAAAGGCATTTACCTCTGGGTAAATCAGGAGTAGTTCTGTAAATCAACACATTGGTGTAAATTGATCCTGGAGCAAGATAGGACTCTGAGATAACACTTCTCAAATAACTTCCCTTAATATTGGAAGGATTGTCAGCTGTACCACTGCAGCACAAGTGGATAAAAGGAGAATCCTTGGGAACTAATTAACAAGTTACCAGCTGAGTGGGTCTCATTATTTTAAAATGTAAATACCTCTCTTGATTAAATCTGGATCATTAGCTCTGGTCTTTGATAGAGGAAGTTTCATCAGAAGTGAAAAAAGAGGAAGCAAGGAACTTTGTGGTGTTATTGAAATGTCTGATCCTTTGGGAAAAGACCCAAGAATGTACAGAGAGTTGAACAAGCTTTTATATTTGAACGATCCTGTGCAACTGGAGCTGTGAGAGGCTCTTGCTCTCTTCAGACTACACACAAAGAAAAACATGACTTACACTGACCAGCAGTTACCAAACAGTTTAATGACAAGCAAAATCCCTGTTCAGCATGGAACACACAAAAGTTTCTTGTCAGATCCTTACTATAGATTTTTGTCTACTTCAGATGCTTGAAGTTCCTGTTCATGCAACTAAATTTCTGCACACATAAAAAGACATATCGTGGATTTAAACACCTTCCCAACTGACTTTCATGAGAATAATCATTAAATTAAACACCTCCTGAAAGGCACATTTTTTAAAATATACAAGGTCAAACTGTATCCTGATTATAGAGCAGGGCAGAGGAAAAACATTGAAGTGAGCAAAACAACCATGGATAACAAAGCTGTCTTTTCAAAACTTCTGGTTCTGTGCTGTGGATTTCTAGATCTGAGATATGTGTTCAACTTCCAAACAGCATATTCTTCACCCATGTCAGGGAGCCAAGACCATAGTATTTGGATTTTGCAATCCACTTTTCTTCTGTCTTCCTTCCAAGCGTAGCAGGAGACTCCCTACACATTCCATTACCAAAAATTGTAGTGAACTTCCATCTACCTTGGGGGACTGTTATATGAAATACAGTGACCTATATATTGAAGGACCGATGGGATGATCTGAAGTATTACTGCACAGCTCTACAGCTCAGTCACCCTGTCAAATTACCATACTCTAAGTACTGCAACTTCATGCAAATAGTGAGCAGTGTTTTTCATAAAGTTTGTGGTGAAGGCTTTGGGTAGGCTGACCAAACTTGCAATTATGGGTTTATCTCCAGCTCCACTATTGCTAATTATTGCTCAAGTTCTGGATTTATCACGTGACTAGCAGTTGTTTTCACTGCCAAGTAAAATGCAGTGAAAATAGCACAGAGTAGGAATACAAGGTGATTTTCGTCTGTGAGTTAGTTAATACATCTCTAGCAGAGCATTATCCAAAATGCCTTATACCCTCTCAAACAACGATAGCTCTAGAAAAAAAGCAAATATTGACACTCCAGTAATGTTCGTCCAGCAATCAGTGAGTGGTATATACATCATTCAGGACATCTTTGTTGCAGGTATCTATTAGGAAAATGGAGAACTGAGGTCCTCCAATTAGGAGCATATAATAAATGCTGACATTGAAGATGTCCACTCTGTGAATCCTTCTTAAGTTATGCATTTATCTCATTCTCAGTCAGTACTACTTGAAACTCCTACTCTGGTTGACTACCTCCCAGCGTCCATACCTTCCATTTTAATGTTATCTCCCACATGTAAAAATGGATGTTTGTCACCCTAGGTCCACAAAACATCCGCCAGTTCTGCCTCCAAAAATGATCAGTACCAGCTTTATCAAAAGACATAGTCCTGCATCTGGGGAAGTATTGAAAATATGCTGCCACAGAATGTTTCCTCCTATTCCTTTTAACTGCATGGTGTCCTGATATAGACTCCATATACTTTGATTACATTACATCTATTTTTTTCCTGGAAACACTTGTTTCCTTCTCTCTGCTTGACCGACACTAAGATTGGTCTTCCTGTGTACAAAAATGTTGAGATTTGCAAATAAAGGGCTGGAGTCTCGAGTAAATTCTCCTTCACCACTTCATACTGTTGGGGAGGCAAGGCAGTCAGCAGTACTCTTCAAACAGTGAGGGCTGGGCTTCCAGCTCTTTTGTGTCACTGGAGCACTTTACAGATTAGTGCAGCGAACCCCCCATACTCGGTGAATGAAAGCTGGTTCCAGTTGTTTGTTTCTGCAGTGCCGGGGATTTCAAACCTCTTACAGGAGATAATTCTAAGCAACTCCATCAAGGACAGACTGTTAGTCTGTTTCCTGTATGCTATTTTCTGATTCTGTTAGCATACATAAATGTCTCGATATCCAGCATTTTTCCATTACGACCTTTATAATTTTTCACTGCTTAGCACAGGACAAATACTTGCTGTGTAAAGATGAATCTGATTGGCTTTTCTTTTTTTAAGATTGTAGCCTTTTCCTTTCCTTTTCTAATAGCTTCATTATTGTTTTTGGTATCTGAGTCACAAAAAGATGTTAGACAAAGGGTATTTACAGTATAATGAGGTTCAATGGTGTTGAAAGCTAAAGTTCATTAGCCTCACATTTAAGACTATTAGAGCAGAGAGGCTGTAGTGAAGCATTGTGTTTGTCATTTGCACGATGTTTCTGAAGAGAATGCAGCACAGATTCTTCAGACACTTACTGGCTTCCTTTCTATCCTTGGAGCTCATTCTCATTTGCAATAGCGTCCAATACTGCAGAATGGAGATTGATGGAACCATTCAGCACAGTGTCAGCAAGTGTACGTCACCTCTGCTCTGACCATCACCAAAGTTACCAGGAGAATGAGTCAGAAAGGATTTGAGCAAAAGATGTTGTCAGTACCATAGAGACCATGCAGGTGCTAAGGATGTGATTAGCACTCCGATTGCAGGAACGGGAGAGTTAATTGCTATGTCCTCTTTCCGTTTCTCTAGGGGAATACCTGTTTGCCAGTTCTACAAGACAAAAACCCCTCTGCCTCTTGATTTTACAGCATCTGAAGCCAGCACCTTGTTGACCCGAACATCTCCATTATGAAACTGGAATATGTAACTGTTATCCTCTAAGAGCAGCACGTGCAATTCTAAAAACTGCCCTTTTACTCCGTTTTTATTTGCTGTATTTCCCCCTCTCACGCACGACATTCACTTACTCACTCATTCCCCTCTGGAAGTTTGATAGCTTTTTTTTTTCTGTAAGTCTGAAATGCAGCTAATAAACTGAAGAAGGCTCAGGGAAATGAACTAAAATGTCTAGTGGGAAGAAAAATGGCACTGTAAAGAAGGGATAAAAAAAAAGCAGCTCAGTGTAATAGAGATTGATCACTCAATGTGTCCATGCCCTCAAATAAAACTGAGTGAATTTAACATGTTAGGTTACAGTTAAGAAGCTGAGTTGTTTATGTGGATAAAATATAGTTTCAGATTATCATGGGGAGCCATTTATTTATTTTTGCATATGTGAGTCATTTAGGCAGTCCCTTTATATGAGTGAAAATATGTTTATTTTCCCACTCCCTGCTGGTGTGTGTTCTATTAATATCACACTAGTTGCAATAGATGGATACTCTAGAAACTATTTGGCGTTGAGTTTGTTTTTCACATTTCTTTTTTTCTTTTTCTCTTCTTTTTTTTTCTTTAGGCAGCTATTTTTACAAACCAGTTCAAAAGCCCCCAGGCACTTTTCATACAGGTTTTCCTCCATTTTTGAAACAGGTCTTAACCCTGCAATAACAATCCGCAAGGAAGCAGTAGCCTGTGTAAGGTCTGAGATGTTTTTTATCCCTTTCAGACAAGATGGAAGAAACACTGTATTTCCCTAGCTTCCCAAAACAAAGTATTGGGCACTCAGAAGTGGCCCCACTTCCAACTGCTTCTATTTGATTAAAAAAAGGGCTAGAAGCTGTCAAAAGAGATGCTAAAATTATTGAAAAAGGAATGGTGGTGTGACATAAACGGGTGGCTTTTGTTTACCACCAACCACAACTACCATCTCCCCCACCCTCACTAAGGTCATTCCTGGTAGCTGCTGCCACAGCTGTTGCCCCTTTCCTCATGGCAGATGGTAATGGAACACTGAAAAATATTTTCCTTTTTATGCTCCCCATAACCTCTTGGAGTTGTTTCTCTTTCCTCTGCCCTTTCTATAACTCTGTTTGGATTTTAGTAAATTATGGATGCTCCAAGAAGGGATCTGCTGCAGCTTGGTGCTGTACAAACAGACTACAATGAGGATACTAAAGAACTTATTATCTAAAGAGCTGAGGCACAACAGGTTTATGAAAGAAATCAGTGAAAAAAATGGATGTGAAGTGTTCCCAGCTGAGCAGAGCAGTTCCCAGCTAAGGGAGGTAACAGGCAGATGAGAGCTCAAAGTCCGGGAGCTGGAGCCAGAAGACCTGACTTTCAAATCTAACTCAGCTGTTCTTGCTTATGTTAAAATGACAGGGGAATTAAAGCTACCATACTTGATGAAAATGCCCTCCCTGTAATGGAGGTAAGGGGGGTTGTACTGTTGGTTCCAGGCAGTCATCTGTGGGCTCCTGAACTCACACTGTGCTATTCCTACTGTCTGTAGCAAAGCAGGATGACAATGAAAGTGAAATCTGCTTCACACCCTCAGCCAGCATGACCCAGTTATCTTGCAGCAGACATCAATCAGGATGTTTGCCTCTGCCTGTGACTGAGCAACAAGCCTGCTCTAGTGTCCCTGGCTTGGCTCTTGCTTTGCCCCCCCATTTGTCTCCCATTTGAAATGTGTCACTCTCCTTGTGCTGCATACTGTCTAGGTTGCAAGGTGTGTGCTATCTATGGGGAAGAGGAACTGTCTTTGTTTTAAATGTCACTATACCTTTTACAGCATGGCCCTGACCTCTTGGTATTGGTCTTAAGAGCTACAGAAATAGAAATTAATACATAAATTCTCACAACTTAACAATAAAGGAAGGGTGGGCTGGTCATGACCCTGTGTCTTCAGCCATAGGTTGTCACTCCATGATAGAACACATATTTTGAATGTAACCTCATCTGCTTTCTTCTTTTGGGAAAGTGCTTTTGTCTCTTTGTTCTTTCTTGATCATATATTTTGGTTCACATACAACCTATTTATGTCCTTGCCCCTGCCAGTGGGAGGACAGTAATTTTGAAAGGGCATTAATGATCTTATAATTTTGTCCATGCTTCAGATAGATCATTGAAAGTGCCAGCTCTTCCAAAGATACCACTGGATCATAAGCAAATGTTATATAAAGGAGAAGAGCTACGTATTCTGCTCCACTGGCTTATGCAAACAGATAGGAAGATATGAACAAGCTTCCTGGAGTGGGAATCTTAAAAGACCGGTCACAGGGAGCTACAGATAGGAAGAATGCATTGGAAAAGAAAGCAGGAAATTAAGAACAGCTATAATGGTGTCAGTCCTACTTTCCTGAAGTCCAAGGGAGATGTGTCAGCATCTACAAATACGAGCAAGATCAAGACATAAGAACTTATCCCCTCATTGCCTGCCACTTGCATTGGATAGGCTGATAATATCTGCTTTTGCAGTCACTTCATTCAGCTAAGGAAATAATCCTGGTAAAACGTGTCATATGTCTTCCCCAGGAACAGGTTTGCAACATCTGAGTGTTTTTGATCTAGGACATAATTTTCCTCTGGTGTTACTAGCAAAATCAGTGGTATAACCTTATGAGTCATCTTGTACAGCAGAAGTTTTTGAACATGTTCTGCTTCCTAATGCTGCATAACTTTTAATAAGTCTTTTTCCAAAGTCCTCAGGCCCTAGGAAGCCAATTTGTAACACATCCCTTTTTAAATGCATGTGCCAGAAACCCACACTTTCAGCATGTCAAGAACAGGAGCCTGATGTTAATTTCTTAAACCTGTAGCTGGGATCCTAAAATAAGAACCAGAATTTTCAAGAGATTTGAAATCTAAAGAGCTTCAACCCATTATTAAGATATTATGTACTTGGTCCTTTTGAAAAGCCGGAAAATAACAAAAGACAGGGCTTGTAAAGCAGGATTCATTTTCTACCATGTGTGAAGTGTTGTATAGCATTTTACACTGGTTTCTCTTTAGGGTGATAGTCATCACTCTAGTCATTAGAAGACCAGATCAGAATCCAGGAATTTTTAGCATCTCTTATTGTTGACCAGATGTCTTGGCTACAGTTTCACCTTCTATAAAATGAAAGGTGGGAAGGGAGGATAAAAGTGTGAGGGGAAGAGAGGAAATTATGATGACCAGTCTTAGAAAGCAGGTTGAGATCTCCTGATGAAAACATGGCAGAAAAGTTATTGTGGGGCTCCATAATCATACTGAACTAGAATGTGTACAAGCAACCTCCCTGGAAAAAGGATAATTTGTTCTTATATTTACATGAGGAAGTAAGTATAATTATTATAGGACTGTGCAGTCCTAATGTATTGACAGGGAAATTGCTGCTCTGTTTTATGACTCTGTCTTACAACCAACCCTCTGCCTCAGAAGTCATTGCCCAGTTACATGATTCTGCTGGAGAAACTTCTGTTACTTCTCCAGAGACAAAAAATAAATCTATACTACCTGGCTTTTGGAGAGCAAACTGTGTCTGTGCCTGAAAAATTACTTTCTTGGCAACTATTTATGGTAATAAAGCATGTTCCTTGTGCGGGAGCAGATCCCAGGAGGCAAGAGCGTTCAGCATTCTATAACTTGGGATAGCAGTGGCAGGACTGGGCCTTGATGAGTTTTTTTTAAATTTTGTTTTCTTTGTGGAGTTTTTTTCATGAATAGCAGTCTCCTAAGCAACAAAAGGGGTAGGAGGAAAAATAGCAACCAGGCTATAACAAAACTAAGGGAAATCCCTGCCTGAGTCATTGTAGGAAAGGGAATTAGCAGTCCCCTTGAGCCTTGTGACACTTATTCAACAGAAAAACTTGTTCAAATTGTCATCCTGTCATCTGATGAAGATGTGGGGTATGTGCTTAACAGATCTGCCTTAATGTAGAACAAAACTCCCTCCTTGCCTTGCATTCTGTTTGCTTTTTGAAAAGCAGTAGTGTAACAATTGAAGAGTGAGACAGTCTTTTCAGCAGGGGCTAAATTTGTAGAAACCAGCTTTTATTCCCAGATTGCTTTTCAATTGGAAAAAAGCCCACCATTTCTACAGGCTTGCTCTTTCTTTTCAAGCTACAAAAGGGAGCAGAATCTGTCTCTTCAGTCACTTCCATAAGGGCAGCTCCTGCATAGCTTACAGCTTCCTCATTTCTCACAGGCCTCAGATATGTCTGAAGGATGTGGTTTCTTAGGGCTGACGCTTGCTTTATCTCTAAGCATTTATCCTGATGCTCTAAGCATGTTCTTACAAAAGTGAAACTTGTTAAAGTGTGTTTCTAGAGCATGCAATGGTCAGCTCTGAGTTAACACTTCCACAGGAAGCCACAGTGCAATGGTCTTTCAGTCTGTCCAACTTCCCAAAGTATTAAAGAACTCTCAGAACAACCTTTGGCTGAACTCAGGTACGTCCAAAAACATACACCAGTTTATGAAGGTGCCACCCTTACTCTAAATGCCCCGCAGGCTCTTTCCTATTTTTGAGGGCTTTCAGCACATGCATTACTTTAGTCAACTTGCGGTGTAAGTTACGTGTTGATCTTGGCTCTTCTTCTGTATGACATTTTACATGGTTTCTCAGTATTGGAGCTTATTTTCTCATCATCCCCTTGTGGTTTTGTTAAGGCTTTTTCATGTTGGTAATGCAATTACCAGCTATGTCTAATAACCCTCATCATTTTTACAGAAAACATAATAATACAACCAAGCAGAAGAATTAATGAAGTCTAGTTTTCTCAGAAATTGTGTCCCTGCCCACACACAGTCTGTAACCCACTTCTCCTCAATTTCCATCATAAGTATGCCAAAAGGCACCCACAATTTCCTCTGCTCTTCTCTTGGAAAGGCCCCCCCAGCTGTTTTCAAACGAGTCCTAATTACTGACCTCAGTGTGCACCCCTTTCCCTCTTAAAAGCACAAACATGGGGTTTGTACTCCATGCAGCCACCTTTTCTTATGGAGCTTGCAGGAACTTCTTGCTTTTGTGACCTCTTTCACACTGCCAGTTTGGCTGAAGGCAGCCAGCTGGTTCACAAGTTATTAAGGAGAGGCTGAGATATAGACGCTATGATCTCTCAGGCCTTATTTCTTGAGGAAAAGAGGATAAAAACAGAAGGTGATTAGAGCCCAAGTGTTTATGTCTATGGCCCTGGGCTTTTAGAGGCATCTTTATCCCATAGACTTGGTGATTTTGTTGAGGAGTTATTATGTGTACTGCCGCATATTGTCTAATCATTACATTTTATCATCATCCACTAAGGACAATATAAATGTTTTAGTATAATGGTTGATTTGTCTAGTTGGCTGTGAGAGACTGGGAATTGCATTAACCAAGGCAACAATTCCCTTCTTTTTAAAACAGCTTGGAAGTTTCCAGGGACCTTGTCTGACTCCTGATTCCCCTCCCTTACTGTTGCCTGTCTTCTAAACTGGCACATGTAGCCAAAAGTGCCTGCTGCCCAAGGAGTAGATGGCATGGCTTCCTGTAGGGCTGTCAACATAGTTCTTTTAATCAGTCAGGGATTTGTTGCTGAATGAAACAAATCTCCCCTGGACATCTTTCAAGTGAATGGTTTCCACAGAATTCCCTATCCAATTTGCCGTGGGAAAATGGGTAAAAAAGGTTTTAGAAATCAAGCTGTGGACTCAAGCATGTTATGATTTACAGGGTCAGATCCAGCATTGCTAGGGCCAGGAGAAATCTGACTATGGACTCAATGAGTGCAGGATTAAGCCCATTGCCACTTAGCTACCATGGTGACAGAAACCTTAGAAATTTCTTAGACACTGCTGGTGTGCTGGACTAATTTCAAGCTTAAATTTGGAATAGTTGGTACAGCAAGTTTAACATTGCCTTTTAAATTAGTCAGCTATCTTTTCTCCTTGAACATATTAAACAATACTTATTTACAATATTTACATCTTGGAAGTATATTGTGGTTTTGCAAATTCTCTTCCTTTTCATCTAGAAAAAATGACTACTCGACAAAGAGGATGATTTCTCCTTAAGAAGCTTCTGTTTCCACTCTATGGTTTAGAAAATGGTATTGTTCTTTAGTGGAGAGTCCTCTGAGACACTCTGGCTTTCGGTGAGGTCAAAACTCCTCACCAGCTCACTGCAGCCTACTCCTGACACAGCATCATATTAATGTTCCTGGTGGGTTTCTCTCAAGTATTTGTGTGTTTTAAGCTGAGACAGAGGTGGCGTCAGTAATTTCAAAGAATACTATGACACCATGTCAACATTTGGGTTTAGTCCTCTAAGTAAAACCTGCTGCACTTCATATAGAAATCTAAGGTGTCTCAAAAAAAAAGTGACGTTTAACTAGGATGTGTTTCACTGGAATACCTGTTAAACATTCTATCAAGTGCTTTTCATGTTTTTTCTTTAGAAAAGCAGAATGAGAAATTTGCACTACATTACTAAAAATAGTATGTGAAAGAACTATGATAGGCAAAAAATATTGATTAGCTCTAGGATGCTATGCATTTTCAGAGTAGACCTGTGCTTGAAACAATTTCTTTTCCTTCGAAACCTTTTTTTTCATTTTAAAGCTCTGTGTCTCAGTTTGAATACAGGGCTGTGAGTAGGACCCATTCTGTGCTCTGTGGTCCATCTTGCCAGGTATCTTATGTAAG
>NW_008238358.1:631980-647158 GCF_000691975.1 Corvus brachyrhynchos
CGTTCCCTTCAGTTCACATGTGCTTTTTTGAGTAGTCTCATTTTCTGCTAAGAGTAAGACTTTGAGTAGCCATGTGGGCTTCACTGTGTTGGCCTCACTGGAGGTACTGAAGTCACATAAAAATTGCAAAACTTTTTTTGCATAAAAATTGAATTTGCTGTTCAAATAGAACCAGAAATAGTTGTGCAGTAGGTGTTGTTGCATTTGATGTACAGGGACGTAAAATAAATGGTGTCTATCCCTGAAAGTTTACAGCATGGGAAAGTGCCATGTTAGCTGATTCAGAAAATAAATAATTTGTTCTTTTCTCGTCGTTTTTGCATCAACATAGATCCTCTAAGAAGACCTTCACCTGGACTGAAGAATAACGTCACTGGGACTGACCAGACTGCCCAATTTGAGTGATCCTACACCAATAGGTGTAGGGTTAGAACAAGCATTGTCTCAACAGCTAGCTTAGTTAGAGAACTCAAATGGAGTTCCTGATTTTCCTTGGCAGATAGCTGAAGAACTCAATCTTCTGCTGATATTACAAAGAAAGCATACAGTAGATAAATATCAGATTCCTAGTAGCCTGGAAAAATCCCATATATTTCTACTGAAGAAAACCTTCATGACCCATCTTATCCATACAGTCTAAAGGAAGTGATGGTTTCTGGAACTTACTCTTTTTTAATCCCTGGGACACTGCATCACAAGATAATCAATAGGTGAAGCCAGTGGCTGTCTTGGATCCTCGGAAGTCCATGAGATCCACAGAAATAACTAAGACAAGTAAAATTTGCTGAATGAAACAAGTATATATATGAAAAATATATCTGCTGAACAGAGTCATACACATTGGAAAAGGTTGAAAATTCAAGGTTAAACATACAACTTCAGAGTTTGAAGGAGAACACAGAAGAAGAAAGCTTGAGACTTTATTGACTCAAGTAGACAACCATGCCCAGAAATGCACTCCAGAGAGCAATCCTAGGAGATAGAAAGACTTGCATTTTCCATTTCTAACTTCTTTGATTCCACACATTTCCATGTCCTTTAAATAGAACAGGACTCCTATCAATCTCTTGATCTGTTCTGCTGGCACACACAATGACAGACCTATGAAGCCATAAGGGTTTTACTGACTTTTTTTCCTAAAAAATGAGTCCAAACTGCTTTTGGATTCACTACTTCTCCACCTCATCATTCTGCTACTTCTTCCCATTTCTTTGCTGATTGCGTCACATGACTTTTCTCCCACTTGCAAGATATATGCTTTACTTTATAATGTTTCTCATGCACTAAAAAAAATGCTAAGTCAAGCTGTTACCAGAGCTGGAAGGTCTCGCCTTCCTCCAACTGGTGTACCCATCATGTAGCAGCCATCATGTGAACTTTAAATATAGATTATTGTTATGGAGCTTGTATTACCTTGGCTGTTTGCCCAGCTTGTCCTTGATAACTCAGGGTCACAAAAAATGAGTAATACTCTAGTCCTACTTAAAAAGACACAGGATCATCATGATGGAGATGGCCTTAGCATTCAAGAATCCTTTAAATTTGGCACTCCACATTATATGAAAAAATGGTTTCAATTGCTTTCCATGAATAACTGCTATTAAACTTTATTCTTCGTCTTGCTCCTTCCCAAGACTGGTATTGATTCCCAGTTGTTTGGATGCTAAGAATGTACTTGGATAATCTTTTGGGAATTTAAGGCACTAACAAGTTTCTGAAATGAATGGGATTTTCTGGATAGCAGACGAAATACATCAGGATAGATTTGTCCATGCACAAGTAGCTTAATACCTGTCTCTGAGATGGGAACAATGCCAAGTAATGCAGTTTCTCTGCATTTTGTGCAGTCTTGTGCAATCATTTCCCCAATAGAATTATATTCTTCCGGTGTGGGATGGTTTGTTGTCCCTGTGTATGACCCTTTTATAATATTTCCTAGTCAACAGTTTGACCCCAAGCTGGCTTTTCCACATTTCTGCATCTAGATAATGATCCCTTTAAGTGTTTTCCCAATCATGCTGTGATTGGTTCATACCAATGTCACAGGTAACTGGTGAAGCAAACACCAACGGATTCACAAGCAATTCCAGTAACACAAGTGGTCAATCACAAGGGACACTGTTAATCCAAATGAAGACTCATTTTTCAAGTGGAAGCTAAAGCATAAGCCCTCACAAAACCTATGTAAAAAATTCTCTTTCATTTGTTTTTAACTGGGTAGTTTGGGAAAAAAATTCTCAAGAGGCAAATCTAAAGACTTGGCAGAAACACTGACTGAAGTGAGAAGATAAAATTTGGAGTTAAGTAGCCTTTTTCATAGATTCATACATTTCTCTTTTGTGTTTAGAAAATAGGAGCACAGACATAAAACACAAACTTATATTTTTTGTGTGTTAAACAATGGCAGTGGATGGGGAATACTTGCTGCAGTCCATTGAATGACCTGCCCTGGCACAAGCAGTAAATGACATAAAGGCCTGCACTGCAGTGTCAGGACGGGAACTTCTGTTATGTGTCTCTGGCAAATAGACTTTTACACACCTAATTATCACAGAGTGTATTGCCTACTTGTGTGTTCCTTGCTGTCTGTTTATTGCTTGTGCTTAGTATCTCCCTCATTAATTTTACCCTTCTTCCGCCCTGTGCCTCACTAATCAGAGCTAAGTAACATTCATTAGTAATCCTTTTCTTCCTCAGAACTCTCCCAGGTAAAGCTGTATGGGTGTTTGAGAACAGGAAGAGTTTGCATTTTAAAAACAAAGGCTGTCTTTTCTAGACACTCATGCTGAAGAAGCTAAAGTGAGGAAAATGGCATGATTAGTCCATTTGTGACCTATCCATTTCCTCTTTCCCACTGCTAAAGTGAGTGTACTTTCATCTTTGTCAGCACAATAAATCTCCAACATTTTTGCAAATGCCATCCCTCCTCTAGGGATTTTCCATTGCAGTTGATACTATGCAATCTTAACCAACTGTCCCTAAATTACATTGCCTTCTTTCGAGGCATTCTCAACAACAGAGTGCAGCTGTGATGGGATGTGCCTTTGGTCGGAGTACTTGAGGTGAATTAAAAGGTGTGATAATGACATTGCATTTACGCTTTCTGCTTGCCACTTCTGAATAGTGCATTCATATTGTTTGCCAGCTTGCAGAAAAGAAGCAGGTTTTATGAATGCCTACCATGCACATAAACAGACCATGCGAGATTTGGCAGACAGGAGCAAGTGATGACAGGCTGTTATCAAATTATTCATTTATATTTTATACCAACAAGCATCATACAGATTTGTTGGAAGACAGATGCAAGAAATATAAAATGCATTCTAGGCAAGATCTTCATTAAGAGTACCCAAGTTTACTAATCCTGATGCTCAATCATAACCCCTGGTAATTTTGTCTTATTATTTGTCCCCTCTCAGCTTAGTGGTAATGAAAACAAAGCAGCCTTGGCCAGCCATTTAGGAGGAAGGAAATTGTTAGAACAGCTTGTCTCAATAAAGCAATAGGTTCTGGTATTCTGTGTTCTGTGTTCTGGATGTCCAGTATATGATACAACTGGACATGCCAGCTACTCAAGGAAACCCAGCTCTAGATGAAGCCAAAAGAACACATGGGGAATGAGATAAAGCTTATCAGGACCACGTGTACTTACAGCTTGTTGGCTAAAGGGAGCCCAAAACCAGGTCAGGATACTCTGATTTTCAGTCAGAGCCTGACCTTTCTGTCTGAAGTAGGGCCCCAGACATCATTTGGAAAACCGTGTGGAACACACTGAGAACATTCTTTTGTGTTTCTGAGCAGGTTTTTTCGGGTTAAGACTCTTCCAAATTTTCATACACAGGGAAAGATACTCAAGTCTGAGAGTTTTTTGCTCAAAATAGATTCTGCACAAAAGAATGATATTTGGAGCATAAGCAGCTTATCAGGAAGTTACAACTTGAATTGCAAATGCTTCCCCAGAAGGTGATCTGCCAGAGGTGTTTTCTACAGTCCCCTCAAAACTGTAGGTTTTTGCTCTTCCATCATGTGATGCTGTAAGAAATGAGGCTACACACATTCATTTAATATTATAGTTCCCTTGTGATATGTTCACTTTCCTTAATGAGGGCAGTGTTGCTAACTTGTTAGGAGCCTGAGAACTGTATCAAATTGACGTAGCATGTAGGAAAAATTAACAGAGAGAGGAGCTCCATGTGTGAAATGGAATGAGATCACTGATAGTCTTTTTGTCAATCTTCGTTTTTGTACTATAGACAAAATGTTGACAAGGATAATATAGAACACTATTACTCAGAACTGGGATGCCCTTGTTTTATTCAGTAACTTGAATGACCAAAAGTAATTAAACCTTCACAGTACTGATTATATAATAAAACAAGCACAATACAGGTGTTTAACTGTGAGAAAGAAAGGGAAGGAGCATGGATCTTGGTAAAACCATTGGGGAGAAATTAATAGAAGAATCTTCTAGTTTGTCATGACAACTTTTTGTTTCATATGTGTTTATGAGATAACAGAAAGTCACACTATCGTCTCAGTAGGATAATGATGTGCTTCCACTAATGTGCAAGAGACCAGAATGCAGCTCTTTCCATACTTCATCATAAAGCAAAACTGTCAAGGGCCAGAAAAAGCAACAAACGAATGCAGGAGAGAGAAAGCCAGGATTTGTGAAGTAAGGGGAGTTTCAGCAGAGACACCCACACTACATTTTTCTTTAAAATTTTCTTTTGCAAAACACGGTTGGTAGAATATACCATCTCTGCAGTGATTTTTGTCAGCCATACATGTCACTTTTTTACAAGTTCAAAAGATACACAGAGAAGTCAGCAAACTGGGAGGGTATGTGAAATATAGAGCCCAGGTAAAATTTGTAAACATCAGTTTGCTGCAGCTTTGGTCTTTTATCTTTTAGCGATTGTGCCTTGCTTGTGCAATGATAATTCCTAAGAGGGGCTGTAAGCACTCCTTGCAGGACGTCTGTTCTGCAGTGACAATGGGGGCAAGGTGCTGCTTCCACACAATGTTCATTAATGGTTTCCCTGTGCAAAGGAGGTGAGCCATCGCTAACAGATCCAAGGAGCTGTACACCCAGGCATAATCAGTGTGCTGACAGCAGCAGACATTCTTCTAGGTAATGATTATTGCCAAATATATTTTTTTTTCTCTGGCAAAGGCTTCCTCTCCACTTCTATGATTCTTGAATGCTGGCAATGCTGGAGGCAAAATCCCCCCATATTCTCTTGCCTCAGTGCCATGCACAGGGGTATCTTCCCATGCCTGATGGATGTTCTTACAACAAGAAAACCTGGTGAGGGACTGAGCCATTCCACAGAAGCCCGCTAATTAACTTTAGGACACATCTGGTTGTATCTTGTAGTAATAAACCTTTCTATCAAAAAATACCCACAATCAGCAAAACCAGCTCACTTCCTCTCTGGCTGTAGGCATAGAAGCTGTGCAATGTTTCTGAATACAGTAAAGAAGCCCTGACTGGCATTTTGCTACTGGTGTAGTCATGGGTTAGGTTTGGAAAACGTTTGGTGGCAGCCCAGGCTTGGGTTGGCTTTGGCAAGGTCAGTGCGTGGGCATCGTTTCCCAGAAGACACTGCCATCTGCTGCTGGTGGCACCGGGGAGCTTCACTGCAATTTGCCAGCAAACGGCTACAGAACACTTGTGGTCAAACCTCGCTTGCTTAAAGATAGCTCACAGTCATGGGCCAGATGGACTTGTCTTGTTTCTTACAGTTCCAAAGACAGAATATACAAATACAAATATAAAGACTTACAAGGCACATCCTAAACTAAACAGAAGTTTAGGGAATGCAGCTTCTGTGGGGAGAGGTGCTAATTAGTGACACCTGCTCCAGTGCCCAGCAACAGATGGGTCTTACTGTAAATGAGTGGTTGGTCTGGAAAGACAATGCTCTGGGGAACCTGCAGGAGTTAGGCAGATTTAGTTACACCAATTGGTAATAATCTGTGGACAATGAACACAGAAGCTAAGATTTGTCAACTAATAATACAGACAAAATAACAATAGGATGTGCTTTGGAAAAATGGCTGCAAGGTTGTATCTTACCTTTTTTTTTTAACAGTATCATGGGGAAGTGATATACATCCTTCTCTTGGCAACATTGGAAGAGAATTCGGCAGCATTCTCTTCCCCAAAGCTGGAAATACTTTGTTAAAAAATCTCTGGTTAGCACACTGAATTTTCAAGCACGATCTTGATGTTTGCTAAGAAAATCAGACATTCCATACTTTTTTTTTTCTATTCCCTGGATTCTTCATTTTCTATCAGGATAACCTCCCCCCATCTATTATCTGTAGTAGCCAAGCCTGGTGGACATATTTCTGGGATGTGGGACTTCTGGATTCAAAAGCAGAGTACAGTTTAAAATAGGCCTTCCCTATTTCAGTGAATGCCCTGCACCCTCTGGTGTTGGCTGTAACAACACAGAAGCTCTTACCTTGGCATTCCCTTTTGAGTGGCTCAAGTGGAGAGTTGTTGCTCAATGGGCTGAAACATTTCCTTTCCACTGAGCTTCCAGCTTTGCATGAGGATCCCAGGCAGATCCCTGAAGGTTGCAAGCTCTCCCAAATGATGGAGAGCAGACAAATGGGCCCCAGTCCTTCTGTAGAGTCAGCCCCAAAGGATTAAGGTGGTTGGCAAGAAAGGAACATCTTTGTAAATAGACGTTCTTTACGTACAATCTTTAATGAAATCCCTTAGGAGTCTAAATTATGGAGGATAATTGTCACCACCAGTCAGTTTTAGAAGCCGAAAATGCAAAAAAATAATTCTCTGGTCTGCTCTGTAGGAATAGAACCACGTCCTTATCTTTCTTTTCCCTTTCCCCTTCAAATTTTTGGAGGTTTTGGGCACCTCCTATCTTCAGTAATCTGTCTGCATCTAGGTGACAGGGCTACACCTCTTCTCTGACCCCATATGTTTGCACCAGTTCAACTTTTCAGCTTATTTCAGGCTGTAGATGGTTTCCTGATCATGACCTTTCACCATCTTTTGAGGCCCTGTATTTTCTAGCAAATCCCAATGTGAAAGTTTAGGGAAGTAAAGTGGATGTCAAGGACCCCATCCAATTTTGTATAGTGGGATTTGAGGACTTTTAAGTCTCACAGGCATCCTGCTAAGGCCAGCAACACACAGAAGTCAGTGGGTTCAGGCAGTAAGGAAAATTGTGACAGATCAGGTCTGTGGCTGACAGAAGGGCTGCGTAGGCCCAGGTGAGCCCCTGAAAACATGCTCTAGAGAACCAGGGAGTAATAGTGCTCTGTCCCCATGGGTACTTGCCATGAATGAATGTTTTAAGGTCGCTTAAGGAATAAGCAGAGTCAGCAAGTGAAGCTTGGGAAATTGCCACAGCTCTTCATCTTTTCCTTCTTCCCGAAAGCATAGCTATCAAACCACAAGTCCTTTTATTTTATGGGATGAGTCTTTATTGAAATACTTGACATTTAGTTCCTT
Organism: Corvus brachyrhynchos; assembly: GCF_000691975.1. Classification (NCBI taxonomy): domain Eukaryota; kingdom Metazoa; phylum Chordata; class Aves; order Passeriformes; family Corvidae; genus Corvus; species Corvus brachyrhynchos. The sequence continues at coordinate 639,470 of NW_008238358.1, forward strand.
TGCTGACGTAACTTTTTATTTTTGAGGGGACATTATATTTTTCATGTGAGTCTCTTGATGGGTTCTCTAAGCCGTTTTTAAGAAACAGTCCATGTAAGTACAATACTGAGGCAAAGGCTCAGGCCCAGGCTGCTGGAGGTCAGCACCACAGCCCCATCTGGGAAGTACTTCTTATCAACATAATCTATGATAGTTGTCACAGCCAACATAGTCTCCTCACATGTGGGCTGGATTTGGTTAGCAGGGAGAATAAATCCATGAGTACCCGTGTCTCGCAGCTCAAATGTGTAGGAGAGGGGAATGCCAATCGTGTGGACCCAGTCCCGTGAGGAACCTGAGTTACTGTCTGTGAATTTAAAAATAGAGAGGAGATATTTGTATTAAGCATGGTTCTTTGAAAATACTTCTTGCTATAGTTAATGCAAGTTTATACCAGAATCCCTGAGCTAAGCAGTAACCATATATCACTGTGACACAGAGAACAGTTTCTAGGTGCTGTAATTCTTAACTATACTAAAAGTCTTCCATGGAGTTTCCTGACTGACACAGTTCTTCATAAGATGGTATTGTACAACAGCAGGAGATGAGTTTCAGGGATTCTGTGGCTTTAGCATTTTACTGTGACTAGTGTGGGATACAAGATGGATTGGACATTTGTCTGTTCTTGTACTGCATTTCCTACTTTGATACTGACTAGATTTTTTTTTTTTTTTTAGCATAATTTTGGTCAAATCTTAAAAAATTCTGGCTTCTCCATGTATCTCTGTTCACCTTCCTCATGGATTGTTTTTCTTAGCTCTTCATTGTAAGTACAAACCCTGGCAAAAATGCAGTCCTAGGCACAGGCAAGTTGCCTTACAGTTACACTGCATTGCTCATGCAGTCTGTGACTCAGAGACTGGCACTCGGGAACTGGCAGAGACAGCCACTGGAATATGCAAACCACATGGCTTCTGGAGCCAACTACTTACTGTTCTCACTGACTAGCGTGACTTATTGCTTACTGGGAAAATATTGGGTTTACTAGGCAGTCTCCAGGGCCCTCAATCCTCTTTGTAAAGGCTGTCACCTCATATTAGCTTTGATGTGTTCGTGATGTGGCCATCCAGTCTATTAGGAACAGGGCTGAAACTGATATATTTCGCACAGAATTGCAAGCAGCTGCCATGTGATGTCTGATGGAGTAACTGTAGACCTGATTGGGATTTTAATTTTTGCTTGATTCCAGTGAAGACAAATAGGAGTTTTGCTGCTGACTTCAGCAGGGCCAGGATGATCTATCACCAATCTCCTTCTGTCCCCTGTGATGGATCTGTGAGGAATCCATGCAGGAACTAGCTTCTGATCATTCCTGCAGTCAGCTTTATAACTTACAGAGTTGTCTTGTATTCAAATGACTGCTACTTACATGTTGCAGCAAAGTAGCCCTTTAAATATTACTCAAAGTAGAAACTCAGCAAAACAGTACTTGCTGATGCATGTGACACAAGAATTCTTTGAAACACAGAGCAATCAAAGGGAAACATAAAAAAACTTACATAAAATTAAAGCGGTTGATCCTACTCTGTAGCTGGTCCCATACTTTCCTGTCAATGCAGCAGCTGCTTCCTTTGCAACTTGTATCTGGAGATTCAAAATAGGAACAGGATTGTCATCAGTGGCAGTACCTTTGGCAATTGAGTGGACCCAAATTTTTGTCTCTTTCAGCTTTACACTTACATATGATCAACTTTAAGTTTTGATATTACTTCAGGTCTTTAGAGGAACCCATTAGAAACATTTGGACAAATTGTTCTTGATTTTTTTTAATGCACATTATGTTAAAATTTTTTAAATTACTCTATTAGGTAGAGATGCTATTTGCTTTACTGTAAAGCTAGAGCCTATATTTTTGAGAATTAAGAATCTGTCCTGTATAACACACTGGTACTGACTACAGCAGTGTTTGACCTCTTACTTGCTTTATTGCCATAGACTCTGTATCCCACTATCCTTAGAAACTGAGCCATAGATGAAATAAATGACTTCTCCAATGAAGACTTCTCCTGAATGACTTCTCCTTCTCATATGAAGTCCAAACCCAAATCCCTCATGCTCTTGACTAGTGTTTCAGCTACTGGAATCTTCATAAATACGCACACTAGTGAACTTAAATCAGAACACTCAGACACTGAGGGAAGAAGTAACCAGGAAATAGGTACTTACTTTGCTCCCGTTCTTCTGAGAGCACGTTTGGAAAACCGTTTCTGGATACAATCATGATAACCATATGTGTATAATGTCCTGGCATCCTAAAGTGCAAATTCATTCTTGTATGGAGCAGAAGATGGTGCTCTTCTCCACTCACCTGGCTTTGCATTAACCCTATCTGTAGTAGTTCAATTTTCCTGATTTAAGTTGAAGAATTAGGATTTCTGAGGCAAATAAACCTTACTGATGCTGAATAGAGAAGCAGTAACTCTGGGAGCCAAGTCCCTGAACAAGCCCAGTTCCTCTGAAGGAAACGCAAGAGAGCAAGTAAAGTTGCACCACAGGCTACTGCCTGTACTTGCTCTCTACAAATGTAGAAGATGAAAGTTTTGCCCTACCAGTTCTTCATTGTTACTTGGAGGTGTAGTTGTGGAACCATATGGAGTGAGGATGAGCTGCCCATAGGAGTGAATTGTTAAATAGCACAAAATGTCACTCTTCTTGCTTTTGATAAACTGAGCCACAGCTCTTGTCTCAGGCTCTGATTCTGGTCCAGATCCACAGAAAATGTCACTGCTGCAGTTAAAAGATACACCAACACCTGGGGTGGAATACAAACACTGAATCAAAGGAGAAATATAGAAGACCAGTTCAGAGGGAACTGGGAAATTTACCTTGTAGTGTTAAGGCATGTGTTTATGTGGGCAGGGGACTAGACAGCTGAGTGGGACTTTAGCATTACACTCAGTTGGTAGCAACTAAAGTTTGCGACAAGACTGAAATATTTATTGCACGTTTACAGGGTGGCTGCAACGAAAACATTCTGACACCACCATAGTGCACCACACACCAGGGAAGCTTTGGAGGCTCCTTGAAACTCATGGCAAGTGTAAATACTGGCTGGGGAGAGGTATAGTTACATAAGAGCAATTTTCTGCTCACAAAAATAAGTGCTGGTTGAAAGTCAATGAGTTAATATTTTGACAAACCAGGATTTTATTTTTACATATGCCTTGATGACAACAAGATGAATATTCCTTTCTTATAGGACTACATTTATTTCAGAAACTAGTTATTATTCTTGCTTTACATTTGTGTTCATGATCTGAAATACTTCAAACTTACTGCCCCAGGATGAGTTGAAGTTTCGGTTCAGATCTGTGCCATAGCAGGTGCCGTTCTCATATGGAAAACGGTTTTTCCTCCACAAACGATCCTAAAGAAAAGTAAGTTCTGTTACATAATAAAAACTCAATGATCCACACGGCTCAGTGATAATATGGTGTAAATACTCCTTTATTTTCCACCTCTGCATTCTGACTAACCCTGTTATTGTAAGAGTACAACTCCACATGCATGGGTCACAAAGCTCAGTGACGGAACAATTCATCTACTACAGCCAGGCTGTCATCTGCCACAAACATGCATGCACCCTGAAACAAGCCTCCTGACCTTTTTTGTTTTAAGTATGCTTCTTCTGTAGTGCTCAACTGCTTCTGTGCAGTGTGGCACTCCTAAGCAAGACTTGGCATTGCGAGGGGTAAGAGATGATAGTATGTTTCAGATTCAAGAAGATTAATTCTTTTTTGTCAGCTAATCTTCCTATTGCTCCTTGGTTCCCTGCTATACTCATGACTATACTTGGTTCTGTGCAGACCTCACCACCCTGCCTGTGTGAGCTTCCCAGCTGAATTCCCTGTGCACCCCAGTGCAGTGTGTGGTATGCCTTAAACCTGCCAGGGAGCAAGCTGGGAGACAGTCTGATGGTGGTAGGCTGAGCCTCTTGGGCCATCCTACATCCTGCATTAAAAGATGCTTCAACTGGGCACAGGAGCCTGGAAGCATGGTGAGAGTGGCCCAAGACCAACATTTTGCATTATCCTCCGTATCAGAAAAGGAAAATTATTTGGGAGGGCACACCTATTTCAAAACCAAATAGTCCAATATTTGACCAATTCTCCGGCTGTCCCATGCAGAGATGCTAAGACCCATCTGTACGTGAGATCTTTTGTGAAGAATGAATGACTGTTCCAGACATGCTTAACTCCATCAAGCAGGCCTTGAGATGTTATTGAAGAAGTAAGCCCATCCTCAGAAACACAAAAGCAATTGATCTTGTGGTTTTGCTTCCCAAGGCTCATGACATTTGCTAGGAATATTTAGCTCTGCAATCTCAGATGACCACTGATTCTCCAGAAGAAACAAAATCTCTCTGCCATGAGAGGATTAATGTGAGTATTGTCACTGTTTTCTGTTTAATTGCTATGATTCTATCTGAAAGTAACAAAACATGCTGGGCATGCTAACTTTCAGTCTAGTTCCTGGATTTACACTACTTACTTCTTCCCAGGAATAGATGTAGCCATCAATATTGAGGACTGGCAAGACATAGAGGTCCAAATTCTGCAGAAATCTGCTTATCTTTGGGTCAGATTTGTAATTTTGAAGAATCTGAGAAGAAAAAATACGGAGCACTGAGCAGAGAATTTAGTGGTAATCACTGCAAAGAGAAAGTTTAGAACTATCATCAGGTGATCACTCACTCCTGGATATCACCATGGTATCCAACATCTGCTTGATCACAAGTGTGCCAGGTACTTTCTGTACACATGGAACATTGCTATATCATAGCTTAGGGTTTCTTTATTTGAGGAGCACCGTGACTTTTTGAAATAGAGAGGCTTGATCCAACAGCCACTGTGGGAAAAGGAGAGGTTGATACCAAGTTTTTAAAGGCTTTGGAAACAGTTCAGATGGAGGAACTGGCGCGCTAACTAATACTGACCTATATCTCAGACTGTGGTTTGGACTTTGGTCTCCACAGATATCTGTATTGTATACTAATTTTGCAAATCACATTTTAACAGAAAAGCATAATTCTTGGTACCACAATAGAGAACTAAAGTGTCCAATGTGATAGGGTTTTCTTATTATCTAAATGGAAGGGTAAGAACTCACTTCTTTCACAAACCACTGACAGAAGGCTGGAGAGATCCATTCTCTGGCATGAATCCCACAGTCCATCCAAATTATCTTTTTGGGTTTATTTGATGGTTGACTGATCTGAGAGAATATAAAAATGGTAATTTAAAAACTGTTACATTACAATAAAATAGCTTAATGTAATACAAGAAAGTAAAGGATGTGCCTTGATATGCCGTTGGGTCATGTGAGGTTATTATTATTATTATTATTATTATTATTACAGACATCTTTATGGCAAGCTCTTTTTCCTAATAACCCCATCTCTGTAGTATCACAAGGCATGAGCTTTAAAATGTCTATTGAGCAGGAGCGTCAATAGAACAGTTAATAGAACAGTTTCTTTTTCTTTTTCTCCTTTCTCATTTGTATTTGTCATTCACAGGAGTGGTTGTTCTTAGTTGAAGATTCTTTTTTTTTTTTTGAAGGGGAATCACAAAAAGGCAGGGAATATAATACTACTCAGTGATAGGAGCAGAAGATTAGGCAATAACTAACCCAAATATTAAGACTGTGTTTTTCACCAGTGTGTCCAATAAAAAAAGTCATGGAATACTGCTAGCAGAAAGGCTATTTGCTGTAAAAAGTAATAAAAATAACAAACCAAAAGTCTTTTTCCTCACACACAGCTGTTGCCAAGCTAGTTTCAGCTTGATTTGTATTTCTAAACAAAACTTCAGTTAAATTTGTTGTTTTCACTACATAATAGCAATAGCAAGCTCATGATGATAGTGTATGTGAAAGCTGGCAAATCTTACTATAATGTAGAGGAGTAAAACCATCTCCTGTTATTCCAGTGAATTGGGATGAACACTATCTTAGGAAACATCTGAATCCTGTCTTCTCCTGAGTATTTTTCTTTTTTGTTAAGATATGTTTTATTATTAAGGGAAAGTTCCTCCCTTACCTGTAGATAATACATTGTTCGATTCTCAAATGTCTTCCCTAAGAAATGCTGAGTCACCAGCTCACTGTTGTTCTTCTGGATCTGAGTCATCCATTGATAAATCTGAAATAGTTGCAAAGAATTCTTGGTTCAAAGTGGGAGTTTCCTTCTCTTTCCCACTTCCATTTCCAGATAAAAGCATTTTCTTTTGTTTAGACAACCAATATTTTCCTCAGAGTTTATTTCAGCCTGTGATGTCACAGACATGGAAGGTGTTTCACATGCCTCTGTGCAAAGGCATGGTCATATCTCGCTGGGTGTTAAAAGAGAACATCACTGCAGTGCAACATGGACACTCCATTCGGGATCTCATTCAACATGCCCATCCTATTGGGCATCTTCCTGTTGAGTTCATCAGACATGAAGCCACACCATCAAATCTTCAAAGCAGTATTACAGTCTCTTCCCTATCAGCACTGATTTTCCATGTCTGAGTCAGTAGCAGTCATCCTCAATGGGTAGCTCTAACAAAACATACATGAGGGTTGACTGTGTTCTCTCAGTTTTATTATGCAGCTAGGAGAAAGAATTACCACCATGTGCTGCTTTTGTCCAGGTTTGCCAACAGGTGCGTGAAACATGACACCAAGAAGCCATCACTGCCCACCCCAATGACACTGTTTTCTCCTCAAGTGTCAAAAACCTGCCCTTAAATTACTTCTTTCTAGAGATCTCCTGGTGTTCACTTCTTCTTCCTCACTGGGATTCCAGACACCACAACAGTCATTGCCCTTCACATTTGGCTCAGCACCAAACAGACTGGGACTTAAACTAATAAATACTAGAGATAAAGAATGACAGGGTAGAAAAGTAGCAAACCAACCAATTGAACCACAGAATATTATCTGCAAAACAGTGCAGCTGCTTCACACTGAGCATTTAGGTTTTAGTCAGTGAAGAATTGAGGATTTAGTCAAAATCTGTGGCAAATCCATATTCAATTCAACCAGGACAAGATTCTAGTCAAAGAGAAAGGACAGATTATTCAAAGAAGAAAGCCAGAAAGTGGTCCTCTGACTTCAGCTGAGCTTTCTGCAAACACAGAGTTGCCTGCTGTGGCATTTACAGAACAGAAAACAACAAAGAGCAGAAGCAGATGTAGGTTCTTCTTTACCTCTTCCATTGGATGATATTCAGTGTAGACATAACCTCCTGAGACCTCCCTGTGGCTGCTCCTCTCCCTTGGCATGCTCTGATCCACAAGTTTCTGCACATCAGGTATTAGGACTCTGAAGGAAGGAAGGAGAAAGGGAAGATAGAAAACAATCCTGAACAGTTCCTGCAGAACTGCTATAGTGGGTACATTGCTTACATCAGCAAATGAAAGGATTTAACCTCTTCTGTTGTGAATTGCCTGGCAAAATCATCACCATCAGCATTATGGTTACTTTCATGTAAAACAAAGTTCAAAGTACTGAGATTTTCACAAGGTTTTAACAATAGTCATTTTTATCACATTTTTAAGTTGTGAATTTTCTACCAACAAAATAAGTTCAAGATTTTCTTTTCCTCAGCATTTCTATTTTTGAGAAAAACTCTGAAAATACCACTTTCTGGGAAAAGGAAGGGAA
>NW_008238358.1:647179-675795 GCF_000691975.1 Corvus brachyrhynchos
CAATTTGCAAAGATTTCACAGAAATATTCATTGCAATTTGCAAAAATCAGAGCAAACCCCTTATTTCCTTCAAGTAGTTTTTTTTGCTTTTTAGCTACAAAAATAGCTCAGAAATTAGTATAACACAGGCATGATTCCATGATCCAGGGAGTCAATAAAACCTTTTCCTTGGCTTCAGTGGATTTTGGATCAGGAGCTGTTCTTTCTCACTGCAATCAGCCCCTTGTAACTGCTGCAAATCTGCGCACATTGTAAATGCTTGTGATAAGACAATTGCAAAGATAGCTCAAACACTGTTGATCTCAAATGCTGGAAGTGCTAACAGGCTTTTCTGCTGACAGTGGCACTGACCGGCATTTCTGGAAACTGCACATAAGAAACTTTTAAGAGTAGTTGCAGCTGACTTTCATTCTGAGCTTTGATGTTTTTTCACATCTAAACTTCAAACTAAAATTCAGGTAGTGAAAATTCCCATGAACTGAAACCACACACAAAAAATACCTTATCAGTGCTCTGGAGAACTGAAACCACAGAGGCTAACACAGTTGGAATATTGATGTCCTTATAATTTGTCATTTATGTCTCTATCATTATATACCTAACTGTCATGTTACCTTCCCTGCATGTCAACTGCCTTCTAAAGGGCGGTTCCTGCTTTGAATCTGTTATAGGAGCTTTGATGCTATTATTGTTGTACTCAGCCTCTTTGCAATACAAACCCAAAATTTTCATCTTGACTAATAATTACTCATCTCTTTCTTTAGAACCCGAGGTAAGGTAGATACAGTTTTGGCCAAAGGAAAAAAAGTTAAGCTGCTAATTTCAGCTTAGTATTTAAATTTCCACTAGAATCTGTTGAAACCATTAGAAAATGAAGAGTCTTGACATAAATAAGAGGTTAAATTATCTTCTGGAACGTTGTCTAAGTACTGAATATCTAAACCTCATGCTAGAAAATTTGTACTGGCTCCAACCTTGTATCTCTTCATCTCTGGTTGTCAAGGCATCACACTTACTAAAGGAACTTGTCAGGCAAGATGCAGGATGTCAAGATCAGCTTTAACTCAAAACAGCTTTGAAGTGACATCAATCTTCCTTAAACGCAGCTTTGATTGGTAAATGTCAGTGTATGTCCATAGGCCATTTGTCATCAGCTCTGAATGACTACAGGGTTGTTTATATTAAATACAGTTAAATTAGATTAGCTACTGGTTACCTGAAAAAGTGAGTACAAATGCGAACAGGACTGTATTTAATCCCATTTGCCTTTATAAACACTCTTTGTATCTGAATTAGATCTTCTGGTTGTAAGCTGGGAAAGACATGGGTAGGTGTGATAATGCATTATGGGACATTTGTGGGTTGTGGCTTCCAGTTGTGCGCACAGTGGACAGCTGCCACTGGGGTCTTTTTCCCAAGCTGGGGTGTCTCTGTTTGGCTGGATGGTGCCAAGAAATTCTCACCAGCCTGGTGAAAGGGATCGGGGTAGAAAAATGAAGCTTCAAAGAAAGTGGCTGAACACTCACTTTGAAAGGTCTGTTCTCCAAACCAGAGGAGCTACAAGAGATGGGGAAGGGAAAAGGAGACCTAGAGGCTGCTTCCCTGCAGTGACACCAATTAAACCTTTGGGCTCTCCAGAAGACCTTGCATTCAAATATCCATGCTCTCCAAGAGAAAATCATGCTCCTATAAGTAGTGATTATACCAGGCTTGGCCTCTTGAGACTAAAAAAACTTAGACTAAAAAATCTGAGTCATACATCCAAGTGCCATCCTCTCAGTGACCACTGAGAAGGCCACAGCAGGCAACAAGACAGATTGGGCTGTCTCATGTTCCAGCCCCAAATTCACAGTCCAGGATAGGTGGAAGGTAAATAAATAGGACAAGGGGGAATGTGCTTTTAAAGGTTCATACAGCATGTCTGCTTTTGCTGGTCAAAGTAAGTTGGAGGCATTTGGAACAAAGGTTGGGTCCTGTTGCCAGTACTTGCTGACTGTTTATCAGACAGGGCTTAGTCCTTTTCTGATAGCAAGGAAGATTATTAGAGCCATCCTTCCCCATCAAGGTATTAGAGATTGTACCTGTAAAAGATCATATGCTGATCTAAGCTGTCCTTCACCTCCTGCACCAGAGGGGCTGGGACCCTAATGTGCAGGTCTTCTCCAGCCCTGATGTCTTCAGGCAGCAGGGGCTTCCACAAATCCAGCTGTGCAGAAAAGAAAGAAATGCACTAATGAAGCTCTCTTTTCAGAATGACAAAAATATATTAGAGTAGTTGCATGTCAACAAATGAAAGAAGTTTTCCTTCAAATTGTCCCCGTAACCCTCCAGTCATTTCTTCATAGAGCACGTAGCACAGGCTTAGTGTTTTCATTGACTCAGGCACCACTGATAAGGAGCAGCATTTTCACAGAGCCGTGCAAAGAAACTAACTTCTTCACATAAATTCCTTCAGGTAGTAGAAAGGCAATTCCACACTACACTAAGCCAAAAAAAAAGTTAGATGAAGCTTTTTCTAGTTTAACCTTCATTCCTGTCCTAAGCTGCATGCATATCTGTTTTAAAGCCCAAGACGCTGCTCTGCTCGTTGGGCACGTGTGGTTATTTTTACTTACCATTAAAGTACTGCAAAGAAGCTGAAGATGCTGGACTTGCTGAAATGTTTCTGGCACAATATGCAAAACCTGATCCCTGGAAATTCAGTAGAGAAACAAGATCAGTTTTAAAGTCTGTTAAATTATCTGTGATTTCATAAGTCAAAAGGACTTTGTTCTTCATTCTACATGAAGACAGAACATGTAACAAAAACACCTCTGAATTATGAATTTGTGGAATATTTTAGCTGCAAATAGGACTAAGTGTTGTGACTTCTCTGTTGCTAGCACATTAGCCACTCTGCAGCCTTGCCAGTGCCTTACTCACCATACCAGTTTTGCAGAAGCCAACTGCTTGCATGAACCCTGATGTGTGTTTCTGCCTTTGCAGGACCAGGGCCAAAATGAGGGCATTGGTAATACATGATAAACTGTTTATTTGATGTCAATTTTTTTTCCCCCTCACATTTGGGATTTATTAAATTATTCCAGATTACCTTTGTGCTTGGCTGGTCTATTTCAGCATGCAGAAACTTTTGATCATCATTATAAATGAACATTGCTAAGAACTTGAGATGTGCACAAACTGCTTGTCATGAGAATAGCCAATTTATTCCAAAAGAGTGAGTATTGTTGTCTCTAGAACTGCATATTCCTACTCAATTCACGTGAAATAAAGATTTCTAGTACAGAATCTATCATTTTATATTTTTAGAAAAGACACACAGAATCCAGTGTCTTAGTATATCTTTTCATGAGATCCCATGAAACCTTTGTCTACTACAGGCTTAATCTGATGAAAATATTTAAAGTTTACAAAGAACAAATTAAAATGGATGGAAATGCGGAAAAAGCAAATCAGTATATTCTATTAAAAAAGCCCTTGTAGTTATTTTTGTATTTTTTTTCAGTGTTCATTCAGATCAGCTTTCCAGGACTGACAGCAAGTGTGATGTTTCTAGTGAAAGGGTTTCAGAGTGAGGTGTGGGTGTTGATGACTACATTGCATTACCCAAAGGTGAGCGACCAATTACCCACAACTGATGAGATGGAATGGGGAACCCTAGAAACTCTCCTATTTGCTAGCAACCAAAAACTATGGCTTCACAGTCTCTTTTAGTGACTTCAATGGATTCTTTACAGGACAAGTACAAAAAATGAACATTTTACATTTTAAAGCTTTTGTAATAGAAATTCTTGTTGCAAAAGCAAGTTGTGGTCATTATAGTCATCAATATAATATGCTCTCATCCTCTGAATTGCAACTGCCATCTTTTGTGCTTCCATGCCGGAATGTACAATTATCAGCTTAATATACATACAAACAGAATTCACTATTCATTCACTTTATCCCCAGAGAAATAGGGGGATTTGTGGTTTTTTTACATCTCTCTGGAAAATATTACCTTTGCTGATTGAAAACTTGATAGTTAAAATAGACAGTTTAGTACTGCTTTATGAGATGCTGATAGCCCCATATCTATGGGGCAAAATGATTACATTTGCATTGCTCACAGCAATGGTACAACAGTCATGTTGTACAGATTGGTACAACAGTCATGATATCTTTGTAATAAACCTTGTAGATGCAGGATAAACATCTTTGCTAGCAGAATAAACATCTCAGCTGCAGTTCAGAGTTTATTCTCTCTAAATGCCTAGGCTTGCTTTGTTCTTTGTCTATCAGGAAGGGAAACAATATCCTGTAATATCTTTCTATGCTCATTGACATTATGTCTTAATTACACCAAATCAGAGAAATTCCAGACAGTCAGATTGCTGCCAGATGGCCAGCTCTTATTTACTGATAAACCTTTCACAATAGCCAGTGTGGAGACAAACCATTTTTAATGGTAAACTAAGATTAGAAAGCATACATTTGTTTATGATTATTGACTAAGTTTCTCAGTGGAGAAGTGCAAGGTCAACCCACGTGACCCTATGAGAACTACAGTTTTTAAAATTCTACAGTTAAGCTTTCTTAATAAATTAGAGGACTGTTCTTAGCACAAGCTTGATGCTCATAGATGGGATATTTCTTTCCATTGTTAAACAGAGCAGATGACAATGAAAATGGGCTTTACTAGTAATTCTGTCTTTGTGTAGGTGCTGCCCACCCAAAGTCACACTGACCATTCAATACCTGTTTTTAAATTCCATGCAAGTACTCAACAGGTTCAATTCTGGACAATAATTAGAAACAAAAAAGAAAAATACATTAGCAGGGATCCGTTGAATTCTATTCACTGAAATCAGGCTCTAACTGCATCTCTGATACAAATCTAAAGACTAAATATTATCCAAAGAAATAACACATTTTAAGTAGTGACTCTGTATGCTCTGCTAGGAGATTTTCCAGGAGAGCTGCTGTATGGGTACACTACGAAGGAACTTACTTCCTGTAGGTATTGCTTGGTTTTCTGTCCTTTTTATGACTATATTCTAGGGATATAATTCATCCAGAGGCATTCAGCACTGGAGTACTTTCTCTGTTTACTTTAGAAAATTCCATGTATAAACTTATATGTGAATAGGTGGCCTCCATATTATGCTCATGCCCACCTTGCAAATTCCAGCTGCCACAATGGCAGTTACATATCATTCCTTTGAAGTTGAGGATGAATGAAATAAAAAAAAAGTTTAGATAGGCAAACAAAAATAGTTTAGATCGGGAAGCAGCATAATTTTATATCACTCTTTTTCTGAAGTGGAACTGAGAATGGAAAATAAAGCAATACTGAAGATTTCATACTTTTCAAAGCATTAATCAGTAATTAAAAAAAAGCGACAATCTCATTGTCTGAACACCTTGGCATGAAGATTGTCTGGAATAACTCCCTTAGCTTTTTTTTTTTTGTAATTGTTATAGTTTTCCAAACCGACTTCACTATTTCTTTCACATAACCTAATCTTTTATTAATAGATATCATTCTGCTCAGTCATACTCCTTGCTTTATACTCAGAAAAGGCATTTTACTCCTGCAGCATCTGGTTTCAAAGTTCATTATGAAAGAGGCTAAGCCAAATGAATTTCAGCTAATGGAAACAGAGCATCCTGAGATGCATTTGAGGGCCATTCTGTGGCTCCTACTGCTGTAGCTATATCTCTGTTGGCTTTGATTGGATTCACTCATTCTCCATTTCCCATCTTTATGATTTCTTTCCCAGTCTTACAATGCTTACAGCTTAGTAACTCTGTGTCCAGTTTTTCAGCTCATAATTGTTATTATTCTTACAGGGTTTCTGTGAATTTCACTGCATGCACAATTCTTCATGAAACCCTGTTAACACTCACCTGTCATACTGCAATTTCAAGCTGAATTTTCCAGGAATTAATGTCCCCAGAGAAAAGATGATCCCAAGAGAAAGCCACATCTTTGTTCAAAGAACCCAGTACTGACAGTGCAGGACTAAAGAGGAGGAGAATAGATCTGGACTGAACATGTAATTTGTACAATTATAATACATAACTAGACTTATCCTGGAAGGCAACCTGCCCTTGACGAATCATTAACTTCGCTTGTAAATAGTTCTCCTTTTTCTTAATTCTTAAAGGTCTCTTCGACACTGCAAAACACAAACACAATTAGCAACATTCTTACTAAAACACTTTTTGTAAGAACTAAGAACATTTTTCTTTGTGTTACCTTTCTATTTTGAAATGGTTTGTGACAAAATCAGTAGTATTTAGAGAAACTCTTACTTGCAAGATCTACGATAACTCGTGAAGGTTAGCTTACAAAAATCATAGAGATAAGGAAGAACAGAAAAACAGTGGTAAAGGAAGCTCCATCTCTACTCTCTTTCGTTTTGTGTTTCAGCCTTTATGGAACACTTCTGTGACCTTTTAACTGCAATTCTACCACTTAACTAACTTAGAAGAGGACATAAAAGAACAACCAACACTCTTGTAAGAGGGAAATATTGGGACATAAGGGTCTCATCTAAACCTCTCTCAGTTGGTCCAGATCAGTCTCTAGCCACAGACTAACAACTCTACACTGTCATAAAGAGTGTTTTTGTTATATATTAAAAAAAGTGGGCTGGTTACTATGTGAAATATTTAATTTCTTGGTTAATTCACATAGCAAGAGGTAACATTTGTAGACTGCAATTAGACATATAGCACAGTTCTTCAGAAAGAAATTGTTTCCCTCATTCTCTCTCTTGGATTAAAACTTAAAAAAAGTGGGCTGGTTACTATGTGAAATATTCAATTTCTTGGTTAATTCACATAGCAAGAGGTAACATTTGTAGACTGCAATTAGACATATAGCACAGTTCTTCAGAAAGAAATTGTTTCCCTCATTCTCTCTCTTGGATTAAAACTATTTTGTGGTGATTTAATGAAGAAAACTGCATGATATGGGGTGCAGAGACTCCAGTAAGTCAGTTTATGTACGTACGTAAGGGACATGATACCATATTGTAATTGTGGGATACTTACAGATTCTTCTCATCAAAGTATGAAGTCCTCTTACATTTTTACCAAGGCTGTTATCAAGGAAACAGGCAGCAGAACTGTCCCAATATAAAAGAGGAACAGCTTAACTCAAAAGTGTGTTCTCACAAAACCAGGCTGCAGGGAAGAGAAGAATATGCTCTTCTTTATAAATCACACCAGACCCTTTCTGTTTTATTGCAAACTTCTCAACAGCCTGGGCCTGAAAATGCTGAGTATTTCTCTCCATGTAGATATCCAACCCACAATGACTTCCAGAAGAGCTGAAAGAAGTCAGGTTTACAGGATTAGATGCAGGTTCGTTTGTGAGGATTCAGCACAACAAATTGATGTTGGAAGTTCATATTAACACTCAGGACATCTGCTCAGATAACCTTTGCTTTTGTTTCCTTTGTCTCCAACATGGCTATGAGGCAGACTAATGTTTCAAAGACTTCTGCAGTGTTGTCTGTGCCCTTTTAACAGTCCTGGCTTTGAACTGGGGTTCAGTCCCTTGCAGGGACTCAGAATCTAGGAACAAAATAAAATGGAGGCATCAAGAGAAATGGAGCAAATTACAATCAGCGCTAAAATTCAACTCCTGCCCAAAGCTTACACCTTCATGTTGAAAGCAAAAGCTGTTTATTCTGTGGTGAAAACATCGCTCCTATGATGCCAAATAGTTATGAAGATAGCCAGATAGATAGATAGATAGATAGAGTCATTTTGCTTAATGGGCGTAGAATTCAGAAGAAATGACAGTTGCTTGCTAGGTCTTTGATTTGGATTCTTTTGAAGTCTAGTTGATTTTAATGGGCTTTAGATGAAAGTCCTGTGCAAATAATCATGGACATTTCTCTGATTTAAGAAATGGACTTTTTTTTGGATTTCAGTAGATTTGCTCATAAGAGACAATACTTCATTTTCTACTCATGCTCAGCTTGCAAGCAGCACTTCTGAATTCAGAATAAAAGCCATTAGAGACATTATTCTGCCACCAATGTGAAAAAATATCTTGGGATGAACAGTTAACTTCAACAAGCCTATTGCCCTCTTGGGCATAAATAATGTCTCTCTCAGTCTCTCTCTCTCATAAAGTCTGTTCTTTGGTCAGGTTCTTACTGGAAGCTGTTTATCTTTCTAGCAAATGTGGAAGGCAGCTTAATCCACTTATTATCTCCTTGAAAATTGTGCACAAAAAGGCATGGCACTTTCTGGGGAGAGGAAAGGTCGTAAATATGTGGCACAAACATGCCACAGGAAACCATGTGGTGTCCTTTCTTCCAAACAAGTTTACTTAGCATGTCTTCCATACATTCTTCTCAGAGCTTCAGAGCATTTTTTTTCGGCATCAGTTTAGCCTCTCAACTGCCCTGTTAGACAAGCAAATATTATTTCCACTACTTAAAAGATTAAGAAAAAAGAGGAAAGAAGTGACTCCCCAAGGTGACATAGGAACACTGCTGCAGAGCCAGGAATAGAATTCAGATCTCCTGACTCCCTGTCTGGTGCTTCCTTAAATATATGACCATCTGCTTTACTGCTGGAAGTATAGATACTATATGCTGACTCCAACAAGCTGGCTGCTAAGCCTGTTAGTTTATCCTCTTTTTATCCCATACTGATATCATCTCCAGCTAAGCTTTTGGCCTGGAGTCAAAGTGATTTCCAGTGTTTGAATGATTCGACCTGCTTGTTATTGTTTTAACCTTGCACCACACATATGCTCAGCTATTTGTGACTTATCTGCATACAGTCTGTGTAGCAACAGCCACAAGCTAGAACTGTTTTGTTTAAAGACTGCATACTGAAGCACACCACATGTTTTAAATAACTATCATATAGCAGTGAGTTTGATCCTGGTAGCTGCCTGCACCCAGATTCCCTACTGAGCTGCATGTTACTTTCAAGGACAAAGAGCTTGTTAAAAAGACAACAAAATGTACACACCTGTGTGTCTCCACAAACATCAGTTCATCATGTCAAGCTTTCCCAATTCACAGCTAAATCCCACACTGAACTAAAAACCTAACTAAACTGGATGGAATTCAACACGATCAACATTTTTTTAAATCATCATTTTGATTCAGAGAAAATCATCCTCTGTAAATTCCCTTCTCTCTTTGCTGCAGAAAATTTACCGTATGTGTCCAAAACAGAATCATCATTCAGTAGAGTCAAAACAGTAGCAGACTAACATGCCTTAAATCCTAGTCTTGTGCTCCACTGAAGAGGGGGGTAGATAATTTGGCCATTTTATTAAAATATCCTCTGTTTATCACTGTAGTTTTACTTGGGGGAAGCACACAATGAATTGACAGTTCTGTTTCCCATTGTCTTGACACAGGAGATAGCATATTCTATAGGTATTGTCATTTTCTATGAGTTCAAAAATTTCTGGGTTTTTGTGAGAAATGTTCAAAATATTCCAATTCATTCTTCAAGATTAAATTTTATATAATATATCTCTCTATATATAGCCATAATTCTGTAGCATTTGTGTATTCAGCAGTATGTTGTGTGATCTGCAGAGTGAATCATTGTTCCTCTCAGTATTCCAAGCCCTCAGCTTCCACAGCTCTGTTATAGAAAGGTTTTACTGAAAGTTTCAGGACTCCACTGTGATTTGACAGTGCTAAGTGTTCTCAAACCTCATTAGTTCCAGCAACAATCCTAGCATAAATGGGAATATACTGGAAACTATGCTGAGTTACAACAATTTTGTTCTAGAGTTATCTTGCTGACATTTCCTTGTTCTCTCTCTTTCTCTGATATTACACTGAAAACACCCCATTAACCTTACATTTGGGACTTTAAAATAATCACAAACCAGGAAGAATTCCAGCCGACATACACTAGATTAGAATGACATTACTAGCAAACCTTAAAACTAGTTCCATTAAGCCAACCTTAAATGTCCTGCAGATCATCAAGCGACACAGGGTACATAAGCTTTATCTTAGTGGAACTAATTTGACTATTGGCACACGATCTAGCAATTTCAAGAAATACACATTTACAGATACTTGCAAGGATGTCTCAATAGATTTTACAGCATTTATATACAAGCATACTCACATATTTGAGCACAACTGTAAAAAACAGTGTGTTGTGTCAGTGTGGGAAATAACACCTGCCTTTTCTCCACAAGTCCTGTGATGCAGCTTTTAGACAGCTTTCTTATCAGAGAGGAGCTTCAAGTACCCATTCAGCAATCAGCTCCTTATGGAAGTGGACGGAACCAAGCTGACAAAACCTGTATTGGTCTCATTAGCCTGGCAGAGCAGCTTCCTCAGACACCATTTTCTTTAACCAGGAAAGAAAAATGTTAGTACTGAATTGTCTTTCCTTAATAATAGGGGGCCTGAACGGTTATTTTTACTTCACCCTTTAGACAGCAAAATGTCACAGCTTAAGGACCTTGAGCTTTAACATACAGCCTGAATTTAAGATGATATTTACCATATTTTACTACAAGGTAACAAACTCTTTTGGTTCTGTTCTAAGGGTTGAGGATGATCATCTTTACAAGGAGTTGTGCACAAAGTCCTACAATCCTTATGTAAACACCATTGCTATGGAAAATTATTCTGCATAAGGATTGTGCAATATAACTTTTAAAAGTATTAGCAGTGTTTTTCAAGTGCAGTGGTAAATTGCTGAACCCCAAAACATACAAGGCTGGCTGCAGAATATTGCTCTTGTAGTTTGATCAAAGATTCAATTTGCCCATAGATTTTAATGTGCTTGAATCCACTGTCAGAAAAAACACTTAGGTTTTTTTAACTCACCTTCTCCACCCCTGAAAACTTTCCTTTGTAAGAATACCTTCTGATGACATGATTAGAACTCATGATTTCAAAGGTATTGCTCTAGGGGGAAAGAATTTGCAGAAGTGTTTGATCCTGTGTTGATGTTCTGAGTGGGCAAGAATTAGACAAGAATCCTTTATTTTGTGAAGAAACAAAACTTCTTGTAAAGCTTTAGCTGTCAAAGTAATGCACTTTTTATTTTAATTAGGCCTTTTTAAAGAAGATGTCATGTAACATTAAAAATCTGGCTTGTATTTTTAAATAAAATAATTACCTTTGTATATAAATAAATTAGTATTATATTATTGCTACTAGCAGAACTGTAAGGGACAGCACATAAGTCTCTATTATTGCTTAATGGTTAAAAAACAAGCTTACTGCACTGTATCCTAGAATAGCCAAGATTATTTTTAATGAGTTCTGTTACAAACACTAAAATACTTTGTGATTAGATGTGAATATGCTTGCATATGATTTCTTAAACAACAATATACACTGTGTATTACGAAATTAGCTTTTGCAGCTATAAAACATGTTCATATTAACCTTTGTCCTTCATTCTATCAACAATGACACACACACTAAGCTTTCTGTGCAATGTCAGCACTGCTGAGCATGAATGTATTGTTTGTGTGCATGTAGTTACGTATGTGTGGCCATGCAATGGGACTAATGCTCCAGACCCCTCAACCACTGTGTGAAACTGTTAAAAATGCTTATGATGTCCCTGAAGAATCTCAGAGATCATTAATGAGGTCAATAGTACCTGACAGATCTCAAAGTGGGTCTTGCCTGAGCCAAACAAGTCCATTCTGTGTAACTTACAGTCAGTAGAATTTCCAGTGTATTTTTGCAAATGAGCCTTAAAGAATTTGTAAGCCAGGTTTGAAGTGTGATGTGTATGAATGGATGTGACATGCAGTGGAAGCATCTTGTATTTTGGTGCGTGATTTTGTTAAAAATAATTGCTGCTAATGGTATCTGAGTAAGGGACTGGGTAGTGTAGCTTTGAAGTGCTTGTTGTGTGGCATGGCTGGGTAGGTTTGCAGTAAGGCTATTGACATGGCTTGCATTGGTCACGAGCTTTGGGGTTCTTCAGCAAAGGCAGCCAAGACTTTCTCCACTCTCGTGTCTGAACTGTTTCTACTCTTTGTATGAGGAGCGGATCTGAAACATCAGCCAACTCTGCCTGGGAGAGCTTATAAATCCAAGCAACTCAACATGGGGGCATCCCCATAACACGGACAAGGAACACAGACACCTGGCCTCAGAACTGTGCCTCTGCTGCCAAGCAAGGCATTCCTCGGAGTCATACACTAACAAGATGGGTGCAGAACCAGGAATCTGGTGTGCCCCGAGGACCTTCTCAGTGACTTTCCTGTGAGCAGACAGATGAGCAGTGCCAAGCAGGGTGCTGAAGTCAGATTCCCCATGTCTCTGACTACTACCTTAGTGTCAGATCATTTTATCTCTGTTCAGAGAGAGGGGTTTTGATACCTTCATTGTTCTCTTTTTTCCCCTTCAAATACTGAGTTATTAGGTGCAGTAAATGAATGTCAAACCTACAGCGGAAATTTTGGAAAGTTCTTTTTTTTATTTTCATCAGCCGAAATTGAACCCACCTTCATCCTCCTCAGTACTACCTTTTGGGGGGATTACTGCCTTCTGAGAAGAAAGTCTTCTTGCTGGCATCAGTGAGGCATTCACCATTTTGTACTGCTCCTTGAGCACAGACTGACATGAAGCAAATCTCCAAACACACATGCACACACTTTTTTTTTGGTCTGCTTTACTTTTCAGATATCCATCATGCTCCTTACATTTATACAGAAGTGACCCAGACTGAAGATTCATTTAGAAGACAGCATGTCCCTGGGACAAAGCATTCATTGGCAAAATGAAGCATATTCTAAACCAAGAAATACAAATGCATCATCTTTGCCCTCTTTTTGCCCCATCCAATGCAGTGTGCAAAGGATGTGAGTTTCTTTTGTCTCTTCTGGAGAGTTCTGTGTGTCCAATGAGCTGCCTGTTGTTCTGATAAAGCTGATATCTAACTGCTGAGCAATCACAAAGGGCAAATGACCACCCAGTATTGTTCTTCAATATATATATTTTAAAAGATTAAATAGTCTTTTATTATATGAATGACATTTCAGATGTGGGCTCCTCCACAACAGGCCATTGTATGTTTCCTGAATCACATCTCATCTGTGTCAGCACAAATCAAGACTTCAGTGACAATTGTTGCTATTTACACCGGCCTCAGTACAGTCCAAGGCCAATTCACCAGCTGCTCCCTCCTCCAGAACGAGAAAACTCTGTTCGTTTAACACCTGAAGTTTTTTGCTTTGAAGTTGTAAAGCCACTGTGTCAGCTGGTGTATATCTGCTGTAGTGCCCTGACTTTAACCCAAACCAGCTGAGGAGACACTCCCCCTTTCCCCACAGTCTCCACACGCTTCCCCACCTTTCTAAAGCATGATCAAGCACAGGTGACACGTGCAGCAAAATCTGTACCATGAAAATCAAACAGGGAAATACAGAAGATTTAGGAAGTGCCCCTTGTGGATTGAACCGATAAGAATAAACTATGGCACCTACTCAAGAATCAGGAGTGTTCAGTTAAAATTGCCCCTGTCTGTAGGCATGGATAGACTCCCTTACCTATAGCAGCGAAAAGTGAAAATAAATTCTCCTGTTTATAAAACAATTTCATCTTGCTTCATAAAGCAAGAGCTTATCTAGGTTTGAATAGGTGCCATGGCAACAATGTTACTGGAGTACTCATAGGAGCATTTCTGGAGAGAGGAAACAGGATGAAACAAAAAGCTCACTGGTTATCTGTGTCCACAAGGACTTTTGCTGCAGACAAATACAAATTCTCCTTCTTCTTGTTTCTGGGTGGCTATTTACAGTTGCCACCACATTCATATACTTTCAATTTATACTGTTGTTGTCCAGAAATACTGAAAAATGGGAGAAACCTGCTACAACTAGAAGGACAGATTTTAAACATAGTTCAGAATTCCATTATATTTGCATCAGTTAAAAGAGATGAACAGTACAGAACTACTAAAACCACTGTGGTTACTAGAAAAAAATCTCAATACCACAAGATTTATATGTTCAGTAAAACCTATGCTTAAGTACCATAGTCCCTTCACAACCAACAGATAACTATGGCTCTGTTCTTGTTCTGAAAGAACTGATTTCAGCACATTCCACCTAGGAGTGAATGTTCCACCTTTTTTGATCTTTGCAAAACACCTGCAGTTCTATTTTCATTCCAATATTCTAGTGTCAGTAAAGAGATATTGAAACTGGAACCTCATTCATGCAAACTTAGGTGCACTGGTATTTGTGTGCAAAGAGAATATCTCAACATTAACACATGGTAATATACAATAATACTTACTGCAATGACCAGAGAGGGGGAAAAAAGCCCATTAGAGGGAAGTCCTAGTATTTTCTTGACTTTACCAATTAACCAGAGCCACATCTCTACGTCTCTGCATACAGAGCATTATTCAACCTCTTGTCCATGCAGAAACAGTTACCTGAGAAACAGGCTTTAAATCAATATCCAGTTTATTTAGATTCTGATTTCTTAACAAAAATCACACTCTTGCAATTAACTTTTAGTCCCTCTTTCCCACTAATTTATGAATAACTTTATCGTTTTGAGACCAAGGTGGAAATTTTAAAGAGAGTTCCTGTATGTTTCTTGTGAAATGAGTGGCCAGAAAATTTCATACCCTGAGAAGGCTGGAGTTAGGGTTCAAAAGTAGTTTTAGACATGAGAAATCCAAGCAGGAGAAAACTGCAGATCATTAGGGTCTGCAAATCCAGCTGTTTATGGAGAAATTTTGTTTTTCCAAATACTCACTGTTCTCATATTGCATTAATTCACAAAATTGGTTTCATTTTTGCTCAGATGATATCAGTTTATTTTCTGTTAATGCAAGAACCCTCCTGACCCCGGCAGCCCACATCTTCTGCCTGTTTCTTGCTTTCATTTTAGATCTGTTCACACATCCTGCAATGCTTAACATGGATCCTTGTGAAATTTGCTATATAATTTGTATTTGTAAATCCTTCTCTCAATGTTTTCTTTTTGATTGTGTGATATATGACAATGATCTAACCTTGTCACCCTTTTGTATGTATAGCCTTCAGATGATGGGGAGATTTCACAGGATGAACAGTATATGCCTTATTCTCAAGGAAAAAATTACCACATAATCCAGCTTTATCATGGCATTCTACTGTTTTGTAATAAGACAAGATTTATGAATGAAATAATGTCTAATGGCAAGCAGCATGTAAAAACCAGGAATCATAAAAGGCAATATCTGTTTCTTTGAGATGATGAGGACAAATACTTAGGTCCAGTATTTCATAGCTCAGAGTGAAGGAAAGGTATGCTTCTAATTTTCTGACTTCTTTGTGGCCCAGGAATAAAATATAGTGTCTTCCTACGAGAGTCTGATCAAATATATGGTTGCTTTGTGCAGCTGAGTTCACTGTCTTTAAGTAATTGGTATATAATTACTCTAAGCCCTATACTTTCTTTAACAAGCCTTCAATTCATTGAAAATCCTCCCCTGCTTCAGCAATTTAGTTTACTTAATGAATTATCTATTTTCATTTCACATGGAGTTGAGAACCTTGGCTTGCTACAGATTCAATACCCCCTTGAAATACGTTTAGTCAGTCAAACATCACAGCAAATGTCTGGGTTCCATCCATTAATAAGATACACCCATGGACTGTATGAAATAAAGCCATATACAGCTTACTTGTTCCTCACTCCTCATTGAGAAACAATTTCCAGCCACTGCACTGACAAAGTGTTCCAAGTGTGAATAAAGGTTAGAAATACATGTTCCCAAATCTGCAGGCAGATTGTGAAAATGGTAGAAAAAGAGGCAGCTTACATCTCCAGTTAGCCTTATTGGCAGGTCAGCTAAAATCATCCATTTTGTACCTGTTTGGCTTAAAAAAGAGGATTTTGCACCTTTCACACCAAGCACTCCATGCAGTGACAAACCCCATAATTACAGACACAAAATAATTATTGTTGATCTTCATTGTGAGTCTCCCACTAATTTTAATAATGATTCAGGAGAGGAGAATGGTATTCTAAATATAGATTGTAATGCACAGAACAGGGGATTAGATCTTCCTTACTATGTGAATTGGACACCTGAAAAACCTAAGTTTATTTTCGGCAGAGTAGCTTTTTAGCATATGTAAAGATCCAAGAAACCCACAGCTCTGAATCTCTGGCAGCACCTACATACTGCTTGGAACTCTGAATCAGTGTAGATGACATAGGAATGACATAAATTATTGAGAGAGCATAGAGCAAGAAATTTTAGTAAGCAAGGTGATCCGATCCTTATGGCAGACTACTACACTTCCACATTGCTTGTTTAAATTTCTACCTACTTACAAGCTGTTTAAGAAAGAAAGAATATAGTGATTAGCTAATTTAGTAACGTGCTATGTCATTTTGTGCCCACTGGTGGCTAATTCTGTCCAGGCTGCTGGCACCTCTGCCTGAGTTCTGTCCCTGAAGTTATGTACCTATGACTGAGGACCCAACTGAAAAGCTCGGAGCAGCTGGAGGAAGCAGCTCCCCAGCCCAGGCAAGAGCCATGGCTGACACTGCAGTACTGGTTTGCAGGGTTGCAGCTTGAGCAGCACCAAGTGCTTTCTCAAACACAGCTCTGTGTGCTACCTGGCCCTCCAGCACAGAATATTTCAGACATCCTCCAGTGCAGGCTGAGACCACTAGTCCAGCTCAGAACAACAGAATGGCACTGACTACTCTGCTTCACAGACAATGCTTCCTTAAAGCAGAAGATCCAAAAATGGAGCACAACAAACTTCTCATCAAGTCAAGCAGGTGATGTCTGCTCTGACTGTTAAGTTTTACAATTGCATCAAATCTGTTTTTCTGCATGTGCTGCATTTCAGAGACTGAAATGCTGAAAAGCTCTCTGCTTTTTGTGCCAGAAAGAGTGACAATGCTGCTTTGGTTGCGCTGCTTCCTTTATAAATCTACACCATATTCTATCTACATGTCCCACAAAAAGTTGGGCAGTGAATTTTTCCAAGCATATTGTTTCTTTCCACCTTATCTCATTACTGTAATACCTTTTCTTTATCATCATTGTAGTACCTTAACCATGTGTCCATGCTACTTCAGAAAGACAAAGAACACTGTGCTTGTAGCTTAGCAAGTGAAGCAAGGGCACCACGGTTAGGTAGCACATAGTCACTGTAGAAAGTATTGCTATTTCCCTGTTTCCCTTCATGCCCATGGGCCTGTGACTGTGCTACAGTAAAATTTTGAGTGAAGATCTGATTACGCCGCAGAAACAAGCAAGCTGTTGTCGGAAACTTCAGCAACTCCAGCAGAACAAAATGCATTTTATCAGTTACATGTTACCAAGAACAGAAAAGATGTATCAGTTCACTCTGCTCCTTTCTATCAAAGGTCCAAAGCTGCTTTGCAGTTCTAGAACTGACAACATAATGAATTCCACCACTACGTAACAGGTCAGTGGAGATGCATCACAGTGTGTAACGAACAAATCTGAGTATTGCAACACCTCTTTGAACAGCAGTAGAGCTAATATCAGAAACAGAGAACGGGAGGCAGTTTATAAAGGCATGGCAGATCTGTGTTCTTGTACTGAGAAGTACCAAAATCTATTACAGCAGCAGTGAAGCACAGGGTTCAAAAAAAAAGCACACAGCAAACAGAACCATTACTGGCCTAAACTTCTGAAAACTGAGCGAGATTGATTTTTTCAGAAACTTTCTACATAACCAGATCTTTTAATATACCACTTAGGCTTAGTTATTTACTGATTTACCATATATAGTTCTGCATAAGGAACTACACAGGATGTTGAGAGAGAATCCTTCTAGTGCCTACTTATAGGCCAGGTTCCAATAGCACTTGACATAATTACATCTTTTCCCTGGCCCAGCTCAAGAGAAGAGAGAAATCTGATGAGGGGTATGCGGGAGGGGAAGCAAGTACAGATTAAATTAAGACACTGTAACAGCAATAGATGTCAGGGTGCTTTTTGGATTAATTATTTCCTTCCACTAAAGAAAATCTGCTCCCACTTCACAAAAGAAAACCCTCACTATCAGCAGGTAGTGTTCGTTTCACTAACTTTTCTTACTCTGTAATAGGGTGGAGCAGGCAGTTGTGAATAAAACTATTTATCTCTTCTGTTAAAATCCTTACAGTAATTACACAGGAAAAAGAGAAATCAGAAGACCCAAAACTCTTAGTTTATTTTAATTATTATCCTGCACAGTTGCTTCAGGAAAAGATACAGCATCTTCTGAATAAATTTTTCCTTTCAAAAACTCAACCGCATCTTCTTTTGTCATTTCCTGAAACTTCTTGCTCTGGATCTGTAAGAAACGAAAAGGAAAAAGTACATTATTTCTATTGTCCAAACTACCCTGTCCTACAAACCAAGTGCTCAGTGATGAGAAGGCCACAGAAGTTGTTGTATTCTGAAAACAAGTTCGCTTGAATCACTTATTCTATAAAAATCAGGGAAATAAGCCAAAGACACATAGGTTTCTTAGGTACAAAACAATTCATGGCTTGATTTTTTCCCCCTCAACTATTTATTTACTGATAATAGTAAGTAGTAGCTTGTCTTTTAGAGTTCCCCTCTCCTTTTGCCCTTAGTGACACCACCACTACCCTCTAACTAGAAATGATACACAATTACCACTCTGGAGAAAGCCTCCCATTCCTGGTGAACCTTCATGCTTTGTAGAACAAGGCCTCATCTACCAAACATACTCATCCCTGCGCTGATAACAGGATCAAAACAGAGACAGTAACAGGACTCTTCTTACCAGAATCACATGATAGCCCAGTTTATTTAGGTGCCGCTTCTTCATTGCCAGCTTTCCCTGGGGGTGTGTTGTGCCCAGACAGAAGGCAGACATAGGAGCAAACAGAAAAGCCAACCTGCAACCAAGAAGAGTAGGGAAGACTTCACTGTATAAATGCAGAATAATAATTTATAACACAACGACTCAATTATGTCTGTTAACAGTGCAGAATAAACATGTCTTTCTGGTAGGCACAAACAGCAGGACTGCACAAATGTCATTATCCTCTTCCTTCTTCAGATTTAAGTAATTTTGATTCTTCTCTTCCATGAGCTTCACAGAGGCACCAGCATCTACCCAAATACCTACACCAGAATTAAGTACTTAAATCTCCACTTCTCCCACAATGAGAAGGAAATAGATCATTCAACATTCTCCATTAATTTGACAGATTCTGCATTTACTTTGATCCTTTGCTAATGATATTCAGAATCACTTCCTGCCATAAAAACCTGCTTGGAAGGGTGAGGAAAGCTGAATGCCTTGGAACACTGAGTTTCTGTTACACAATTCACCGGCTCTCCTTTTATTGAAAAGCAAACTGTACAAAATACATTGCTGTGCAGTGATCCAGCAGACAAATGTTAAGTGTTACCCAATTCTGCTTAAGTATTACTTAAATGATGTATGTCCTGCTTCAGTTACTGAGAGGTCATTCTTCTACACAAGATTAAATTAATCACCTAAAGTGTAGATATAATGATCCTTTTTATTCAAATTATATTTCAGTAGCTGAATTAACTGCCATAACATACCACTGAGATGCAAATTTTTGAGACTTGAGAGAACAACTGAATGTCTAATTGGACAAATACTTTTAAAAAAATTGCTATCTGCATTCATTAAGAGAGTATCAGATCACTGTGATGTTTCCTGCCTCTTTCTCTGAAATGTTAAGTGTTAGCCTCTGTTGGAAGAAGGTATCGAGCTGGACGTATTGTTGCTCTGTGCTGGCATGGCAACTTCTGCATATTCCAGTAAGCACAGATAACAACTGAGTTATTTACTTTGCTTCTGCAAATCAGTGAACCAAAGTAACTGAATGGGACACATACAAAGAAAACTAGCCTGCTAGAAAAAATATGCAGTCAAAAAAAGACACCTCTGAACACGTGAGTCAGGATGATCATCAGCTGCAACTATGGGGAGCACTTTCTTTCTGTCTGAATCCATTCTGATTTCAAAATCTGAAAACAAAACAACAAAACATTTAACTCTGCAAGAGGTTAAAATTAATGTTCTCATTTGAACCCATTAATTGTTCAAATTGTTCAAATTGAACAGCTCATTTGAAAAAGTTAATAGACACCACCACTGGTCTGTTTCTAATTGCTGTTCTCTTAATAATTGAATTATTACTGATAGCTTTTCCCTCCCTGCAACAAATAGAAAGTTATAGCTTGCCCATCTCAAGAAGAAATAAATTTGTTTCTGGAAACTGCAGATTTAAGTTTATGGAGTGAAATCATCATTTAAAGAAACGACTCTTGATCACAGTCTGTCACGCCTACTCAGATTTTCCTGCAATCCAATTCCTTATTAGAAATACTTAGGAAAAAAATTATTACTAATACAGAAAAACTGGTAAGCTAGGTGAGGTGGCTGGCAAAAAAAAAAAAAAAAAATAAAAGGCACTATCAAAACATAAGAGAAACCAAAAGAAGGTCACATCCCATTTCATAAATGAAAGTAGAGCCTAAATCTTAGCCGGAACTTCAGAGAAGAAACAAGAGAACAAAAGAGAACAAAAGAGGACAAAAGGCAGCTGCTGTTTGACTTTGTTTCTAACATGATTTGTATTAAAATGTCAACTCTCTCGAAGTTGGCCACATTGGATTTAGGTACAATTAACATCTACTTGCTGATGCCTAAAAAAAGTCCAAAGCATTTTGCAAACAAGAGAAAATGTAAAAGTTATAGCAAATGGAATTAAAAACTTTAACAGAAGCATCATAAAAAGTAGATTCACCAATCAATGACATCATTTGTTAAAAGACTATCTTCAAAGTGTTAAACTTCTAATCACTTGCACCCTATGCAAATTTATTACCATCTTATTACTTTGGGGACTATAAATCCATATTAAAAATAATATGACAGTTACATAGCTTCATACCAATATGATATTTGTATGGCAGCCGAACATTTTGCCGGAACATGTTCTCGCCTCCCAGAAGTTCTGTCAGTGCCTCCTGAGCCTTTCTGAGATTAAGAGATACTAATGAGGATGAATTCTCAGTCAGCACAAATGCAGGCTTTGTGAAAGAAGGGCTGTCAAGTTCCATACATGTTTTCACACAGCGAAGCATCACTGCATTTTGTTCTTTAAGATCATCTGAAAAAGGTTACAAAAAATATTACATACAATGTATTATCCCACAGAATTTTTCATTTTATTATCATTTGTAGTCTGTTCTAGTACAGCAAACTCGACTTGACTACTCTACTAGCTGTACATAATTGTAACGTGGAAACCAAATTCTTCTACAAACCATTCCAAGGACCTTATTATAACTCAGAGCATTCCAAATCCCACTTTTACTCATGATTCCAGGTACTAAAGTTAGTTTGCAAAGGTTAAGACTTCCTATGTTTTTAAAAATGCCTGAACATCTATTGACTATAGAACTCCTGTCCCTTACACATTTCTACCATTTGCACAAATCCCATCTTCACCTCTCGCATTTAATTGCACACCTACTGTTAAACTGTTGCCACCATGGAGCCCAAGACAATAAGCCTGACTCCCTAGTGCAGGCCCAGGTCACTCAGATCACCATCACTACATTAACTTTGTCTTGAGTACTTCAAATTTAATATTAATCATGCTTGTGTTCTTGAATTTTGAATCTTTTAACACAGTTACAACCAATTACATACACAGGCAGACATCCTGTTTAAAACAAGAACATGACAAAGTAAGGTCTGACCTGACAGTATAAGTTCATCCTTGCTGTCCTTTTGCAGCAGCACATCAAGTGCATGGTGGGGAAGATATCCTAAGATGCCAAGTGAATACACTGCCTTCAGCAGTTCTGTGCTGGAAATCTGAGGCAGGCACTTATTCAAGCAGCTGTGAAGAGTCTCAAAAAACCTTTTCAAAAAGCACAAGAAAAGTATCTCAAAACACAAATAAGGCTATATAAAATACATATTTCAAACAAAAATACAACTTGGAAATCTTTATTATCTTGTATCATTGTATTTTGTGTTATCTAACACTAGATTCTTACTTTGAGGATACAGCTACCTATCAACAGATTTAGTAGCCTGGTCAGTCTAGAACCAAGGTCTTTATTTTCAGTTAAAGAAAAAAAAAATCATATTCAGAAAAAATGTGGAAAGACACAGCAATTTACCTTACAGATTAATTAAACAGGATTATGAGCTCTTTCACAAATGAAACCAAATACTAGTTGCCCTACATTACTCTATAATGACTATAACATTTTATCAGGCACTCTAAATGAAAACCTACAGATGCTTCTGGACTCTGGGAACATAGTTGAGTCGTGAATACACTCGAAGAACAATCAAAAGGTTTTTCAAGTTAAGGAATTCAGGGTCTTCTGTCACCTTCTCAGTAAAAATCTCCAGCAACTCCGTAGGCTGAAAACCAAGTGTCTCACAGGCTGAGAGAAAAAGGAAAATCTAAAAGAAAATATAGCTTTATAAGTCAAGAAAACCAGTGAAGTTGATCCTACCTGTTGACTTCATAGAACACATTTTTTAATGAAAGCAAATTTTTCCAAACTTTTGTTTCTTTACTTATCAATAAATAGAACAGCATTTTAAAAATGTAACTATCAACTTCATCAGATCGGTATTCATACAAATTTGTTCTCCAAAGATCAAGCACAAACATGAAGAAAGCTAAGACAGAAGCATCAGATACTCTATTAGTACCACTATACATTATTTGGTCTCAAATAATTTACCTGTCTTTTGTCCCAAAGGTAGGCAGTAGAATTAACATAGCCTGCTAATGCTGAAAACAGATTTACATTACGGTACTGGAGAGTGTGACAAGCTTCCAGAACGAGAATTAACTGCCGAAATGGAGCATCATGGACATTTTCTGTAACAGAAGATCAAAGAAGGACAAATGATAAAAAGCAATGGGAGCTGTAGGTTGGAGACACTGAGATGTTGGGGGAACAGTTTGGTTAAGGGATGGAGGAGGGGAAAAATATGATAAGAAACTGTGGAAGACTGAGACTAGCTAAGCAAAGCTCAACTGAACTAAAACACATGAAGAAACTTGAGAGACAAAAGAAACCAAACAGAGCCAGAATCAAGCTACAATACATTAATCAGCAAAAGGGGACAAATTAACAAAATAAGCAAGAAGATTGTATTCCCAGCATGTCTTCTGTTCCAGGATTTTTGATTTTCAGCATGCACTAAAAAAAATGCTGAAGAAAGTCACTGTCCCCTCTGCGTATGCCACCTGGCCTGTGTGCTGAGTGTGGTCAAAGTCCCATGGGAGAAGCCAGGATGTGCGATTAAACATTGCGTCCTAACACGTATGAACAACCAGGACACATAAAGGCTGTTCAAGCAGCGTCAACACTTCTGGGTCATTTCTATTAAGAATGCTATTTTGCTACCTTAATGCTTTCTGAGACACAAATTCTTACATATTTTAAGCATGAATCAACACATACTAACCACATATAATTAAGCAATGTATTAGAAAGGTATGGAGAGAGGTGAAAGCATTAGCTTTCATTTAATGTTTTTATGGGCTACAGCATGAGGTTAATTATTAAGCAGTACTCAATAATTAAATCCAGTAATCAAGGAAACACTATTTTCCCTTTAGTTTACCAACTAATCACACCAAGTTGCCAATCCATCCTGTAAGCTGTCAATTTCCAATTCAGATTTGTTATAAAATTTTATTTGAAATCTCTTTTCCTTGCTAGAATTAAATTCTTTTTCTTAAATCCTGTGTACAGAAAAATGTAAAGAAAAATAGCAAATCAGGTAAATGTTAAGAAGGGCAGAGATGACAAGAGCTATTTGCTTTTATTATTGATCAGTAATTTTCTGTCCTGCTGCTTGTCAAATGGCTCCACATAACTATAATATCCTGTAAAACAAAGATGTTTCCTGAGATTTAAAGGAAATCAGAAAAGGGAGATGAGACAATAATTAGGAGGAATTTGGTATACAGAAGGGAAATTTAATTAACATATTTTTTTCTTACCCTGGATCTTTTTACTGCAGGCATTCAGGATTGGAAGGGAACAGTAATTCATTGCAGCAAGAGCCAAAAACATACGCAGAGCATTCGGAAAAGTCAAACCATCTATTTCTCTCAAAACTGCCATCTAAAGTGAACCAGAGTTTATTAAATCCTTCATTCTTCAGGTATATTATAATTGCTTTCTGGTGAAGACATTTTCACCAAAACTTTCCCAAAGTCCTTAGTTCAGATTTATATGAAAGAAAAAGAAGCAAAAAACAGTAAAAGCATAAAATATCTACTCTTGATTTCTTAATACACAATTATAGCAGGTCAAATGCTCTAGAAACATGTCAATACACAAGTTGCCAGCAATTTGCCTTCATTTGGTTATTTTAAAAGAAAAAAGTCTCAGTAAAGGTCATTTCCAAATACTGTGAATACATATCTTCTACCAACTCTTAAGAAAGTAGCAGAAATAAAACAGACAGGGTTAACTTAAAAGTTCATAGTAGTCCAATTATGGTTTTGCATGTGCATGAAAGCTGTAAGCCTCCAAAGTGATCCAATAGTATGTGAGTGGCCTGTATTTAATACAAACACCCAGCTACAAATGTGCACTGAGGCAGGGAAGGTCAGCTCTGATGCCACGAGAGATTTCATTTATCAAAGCAGTAATTAGATCGATATAAATGACACTAAAAATGAAACTACAAAGTATATTGGTTATTAAAATACAGTATTTTTATTGTATATGTATCAGAGGTTAAATACAAAATGCATCTATGATAAGAAGTTACACTGTAAAAAAATAGCACCCTGTGGGCTCAGAAAATTAAGGGCTCCCTTTAGTTAACAAGTGCAAATGTTACTTTCCTCTCAGTTTATGATGTTTCATGAATGCTATTACAAACTCTGACATCAGAGCCCTTAGTTATGTGATGAAAACACTAGCAGGCCCTCTTTGAAAGAAGATTTCAAAAAGAGTTTTTACATCAGGGCACAAACCTAGGACACCCTGCCATAAAACCTGCAGCCTGCTCCCAGCCATTGTACTTCCCAGGAGACCTTTCACATACACAGAAAAACAAGACCATGAGCTTGGGGAGTTCTGGCATCTCACTCCCACCAGTCCTCCAGCCCCCTACAGTTACTGGACACAGCCCCATCACAGACCAGTTTTCTGTCACCTTCTCTTCAGTCACAGGCTGGGCAAGGGAATGAGGAATCAGCCTGTCAGCTCTTCTACGGAACACCACGTGGCCAGCACAGAGGTGAGGGCACTGATGTTTTACTGCCTCAATTCCTTCTGTTACCAGCCTCCAAATATAAGTTCTTCCTACAGATATAGCTGGACTATGATGCATATAGCAAATACAGTTACCGTGCTATTACATTTTCTCTTTCAGTGTCTGCAAAGAACCATACACAATTTATAAATTATGCAAGAGCATAGGCTTTTGTGGGAGTAAAAATGAGCCTCCAACTAACTTTACCTCTAATTTCTTTTTCAGAAAAACTGGAGCATCTTTTCCCAGGCATTTCATCAGGTTTTGCAGAATAAAGATGTCTCTGATACTTGAAATGCGCTGCTCCACTAGTAACCTGATGGAAAAACACACACAAGAGCTCTTCTCATTCCAGCAGAAACAGGTAAGTAGCCCCATTCTTCTTCACTGACGTACCCCCCAAGTTAAAGCTGTAATCCCCTGCTCCTCTTCCACCTCCTTTTTTTTGAAATGTTGGCATAACTCGACGTGACGTAGCTGCAGCACAGATATTTTACACATGGAAATAATTATAAATGCTTTCTTAATGTTAATCCTGATAGATGAATGTTGCTGCTGATACACTTACAGCAGGGGCACCTGACCAGACTGCACATGTGACAGTGCAAATATTAGCACTCAAGGAATTATCACCCTTCTGCAGAAAAAGAAAATTGCATGTTTTTATCTTTAAATCACTGATGGGCAGGCAAGTTCTGAAACAGACAGGAAACTCAAGAATGGACACAGACAACAAATAGATGCAAGTTAGGAATGAAACCAAACAAGCAGTGCTGTGGGCTGCAAGAACAGAAGGAGGTAACACAGAGATCATATGCACAAGATGAAAGTGCACTCTTAGCACCTCCTTTTCTGGCTCGGTGGGTGGTACTGTAATTGTTATGTCTGAACCACCCTTAAATATACCTATACAGGTAAATATGCCTACAAAAAAATGAAGTGTCACTTTCAAAGGCAGTGCACTGGTCTGAAATTCATCCCTGCAAATGGGCCAGACATCAAGACAGAGAACTGTAGATGGGACGCCTGCTTTCCACCAGCTTTTAAGAACTGTGTACCTGTGCCTCCAGGGGAACCTGGCTTTTGGGTATCACTTCCACTTTCTCAAAGCAGAATGTTATACAGGGTCAAAAGTACTAATCCATGGCAAGTTTTGTGACTGCTTCAATAAAAGCAATCTCATGGGAGTGAGCAGATTGGTCACACACACAAACCACACTGGCCCAGAAAAAATTCACTACAGCCAAAGAAGTTATTCTGGTAAATCACTACACAGAGGCACTTGCTGGATACAACTAGTCTTCATCTGAATTTTTACTTACTAAACTAAAAGAAAATATTCCCAGGCTGTTAAACAATGTTTTTCATCATGAAAAATAAGATAGGTCCCTAAGTAAGATAGTCTCATCACCTCCTGTCTGCATACAGATAAAAGAGGGATAGATATGTGAAAGGACTCGATCAACATCACAAAAAAACTACACTAGTGGAGCTGCAGTCAGAACACAATCCCCGGCGGACCAGTCTAGCACCCTTTACCATCGGAAGCCCTCCTCCTTGAAACTGCAAAGACAGTGCCATAATACACTGTCTAGCATAGCTCTTATCTCATGTGATCATTTAAATCCTAACACCACAGGATGTATTTTATGTGCAGACATACCCTTGATGATTTCTAACAGGCATGCATTCAAACAACATTTAAATACGAAGAACACATGAAAGACATATTTTTCTCACTGTAATCCAGCTTGAAGAGCGCTCACATTCTTGTCTTTATCCATCCCTGCCAAAGTAGTTGCCAAAACTGAGATGCATCGGTTATCAAGTTGATTGAGCTTCTCCTGTTAAAAGTTTTGACAATGTCAGATTACTTCAAACCAGTAAAAGTTTCAGAAAAGAAAAACTGACCACTCTTACTCTGCACCTGCCATTTTTTTTCCCCCCTCAAAAGTCAATTTACAAGCTTTAATCCTGCAGAGACTCCACAGGGTCTCACATCAGTCAAATTTAGTTGATTTGAAAGGGTAATGATTTTTGAGACTTCTCCTCTCTTTTAAATTCGAAATCAAGCAGTGGTTTCTAAAGTTAAGGAAATTAGAAGTCCACACAAATGAACTATGGGAACTGTTTCCATGTAACATCAGACTAAACCAGGGATATAATCCAACTCTCTCTGATGCTGCACAGCCTCCCAGAATTACCCATGAGGTTTCAGCCCAAATTTAGGAAAAGGATTTTCATACATACTTGGCACACTCTCACCAAAGTCTGGACCAGGAGCGTGTTCTGAGGCACGCCGAGGTGCACCACGGCGTGCAAGCTGAACACCAGGTCCCCACGCGTCATCCTGCGCGCATCGCGCAGCAGCTGCTGGCACAGCTTCACAAAAGCCGGGTGCTCAAAGATCAGCTGCTTCTCGTAGCGCTGCTGCTCTTCTGACAGGTTTTTGAAGAGCCTCCAGGCCATGGTTAAACAGTTTGTGTAGTGCTTAATGGAAACAGCCGCCTCTGCAGCCAAGTCCAGCGCATCGCAAGGACAGGTGCACTTCCGGAGACTGGTGAAGAACAGGTCACTGCGATCCTCTACATGCTTCGGTTTGAAGCTCTCAGAACCATCCAACTTTTCAACTTCCAAGGAGCTCTGGGAAGC
This sequence comes from Corvus brachyrhynchos, assembly GCF_000691975.1. Lineage (NCBI taxonomy): Eukaryota > Metazoa > Chordata > Aves > Passeriformes > Corvidae > Corvus > Corvus brachyrhynchos. Next base: position 675,102 of record NW_008238358.1, read on the forward strand.
CTTCTCACTTACCAAAGCCTCTGCACCTGTGCTAAAAACATCTGTCTTTTGAGATAGAAATCGAAGAGATGATCCATGCAGAGAAGGCAAAATATTTAACAGTAATTTCCTGAAGTTCACATTTCCCAAGGGATCCCTGTATCTGCCAATCCACAAAATGCGTTTTCTTGTTGTGGATGAAGATTTGGGAGTGAGCACAGAACTGTACCTATGCACGCATCTAACAGTATTTAACAAATAACTTATCTTATTATTCATTTCTGCTAATGCCTCATGAATAGATTTGAAACACCAACTCAAAGTAAGGGATCCGGTGACATTCTACCAGTGGAAACAGTTCTGGAGAAACTGCACAAGATCACTCATCTGTAAAAACAATTGAAAATTATGGATTAGTTACCAGACTTTCCCCCAGTTTCATTGCCAAATCTATGCACTTTTACAGGAAGGGAGAAGACTTGATCAAAGATCCCCGGAAAATGGTTTGCAGAGAGGCTTTTATTTGGTCTCCAACATTTCAGTCAAACATCTCAGCACAAGGACAGCCCGGGCATCAACTCTTGCCTCCTCTTTGCTGCTCTACCTGAGAGCTCTGCTAGGAAGCAGAGGATTTTCCTAAATGACGTTTCCCCAGGCACAAGCGTCTCCCGACAGGGCTCTGGGGGGTCCCTGCAGACCTTCACCAGCGGGTAAC
>NW_008238358.1:676430-695263 GCF_000691975.1 Corvus brachyrhynchos
GTGCTTGCAGCGGTCGCCCCTCTCTGCGGGCTCACCCCCGTCCCCGTCTTTGCAGCTCTCCGGGAGCCGTGTCCGCACGCGCGGGGCCTCCGCCAGTCCCGCGTCAGCGTTCTCCCCATGAACCGTCGGTGACACTTCAGCCCCTCTGTTGCTGTCCCCCCAGGGGTGGCCTTCTCGGCCCCTTGGACGCTGGCTCGAGGGCCTGTTTCACCTGCAGAAGTACCCTTCCTTAGCTGGCTCGCATTAAGCAACGTTTGGTTTTTTAAGCCCTTATCACTGAATGTCAAAACCATCCATTTGTGTTGCTGTTGCTATGTTCACAGGTAAGGCAAACTGCCCTTACTATGCCAAAGCTGAACTCCTGGCTGACTATCTCCAGACTAACTTGCCCAACTTCAGGGTTCACAAGATTACTCAGCACCCTGACAAGTGGGAGGTAAGGGATTGTAAGTCAAGTTGCTGGTAGGTGCCCCAGTGCTCTACAAACCAAGAAATGTGCTTATCTGTAGTATATTTCTTCTTCTCTTCTATTAGAGGTTTGGTATGTGGCTAGAGGTGCTGCAGAAGCAGCTTTGGCTGTGAGAGCCAGCCAGAGGGAAGGTTGCAATGTTTTGAGCAGCTGACTTCTCTGAGTTTTACCACAGAAGATGGGCACAAAGTATGGACCAGCCTAAACGTGTATTATGTCAATAAAAAGTTCAGTGTGGTTTTGGTTGGTTGGTTGGTTTTCTGGTTTTTGTTTTTTTTTTTAAGTATAAATGGCTGTTCAGCCTGTAAATCTTTTGCTCACTGTGATTACATATATCTTCAGAGTTCTTACTTGTCAAGAGCCTTCATGGCATTCAAGGGCTTTGAATTACAGTGGAAGTATGGAGTTAAATATTACATATTTGTTTACAATGTGGATGGGCCTTTCTGAGTACTTACACTGTAGACATGCTGCCTATAAGGCTCTGAAAAAACTGCAGTCTTATTCCATGAGATAGACAGTACTATGATATTTATTACCTCATATATTTTGCTTGACACTTCCACCAAGTAACTGGAGCAGTTAAGTGAAAAGCAATTGACCTCTTCAGGTTACTTACCTAATGTGGCTAAGTAAGAATCCTCAGATTACTTGCTGCTTCACAACATTGCTTGTCTTCTGTATCACTAAGACAACTAAGTGAAATCAAGACCTTCAGGTGCGCCATCCCAGTGTATCACCATACCTTGCTTTGTGTTATTCCCCCATTTTTTACCCACTGGTACATACATTCTGAGGCACCCTGTCATCATATATTGAGAGGAAATAGTAAGAATGCTTGTAACTGTACTGTTTAAATGTTATCAAATGTGAAGTATTAAAACATCTGGTGGGGATGTTTACATCAGCAGTGGCTCCATGACATTCGTGAAACAAATGGATGGGAACACAGTCAGTCTCCTATCATTTGGAGAGAACTGTTGGACCGTGGAGGGAAGGGTCAGCTTCTGGGAGGACTTAATGATTTTCTGGAATATGCTCAGGTAATAAGCTGCCTTTAATACTATAAGCCCATGTTTTACAACATTGTTGTTCCTTTTCCCTCCTTCAAATGTAAAATAAAGCTATTGTTAATGTTACTTTGATGGGTTTGGGCTGCCATTTGATTAGAGATCATCTTTTTGTTCTTAGCAGTATTATGGCATCACTTCAATGATGCTGAGTGAGGAAATGTTAGACATTGCTGAGGAGAACCTGCAGGCGCATCTTGAAATTGTAAAAGAGGATGAAGAGATTAAAAGTCTTATCAAACCTGTGCAGATCTGGATCACCAGGTGAGAGTGGAGAGAGTATCTGTGAACTTTTACTCAGTTCAGAAGAAGGCACTTTTTCCTATCACGTATGACGGGTGTAACCATCTGAAGTTAAGCACAAATCCCTGTAATTTGATTATTTGACTTGAGTTCTGCACCCCTCACTATGAGCAAATTAGAAATAATTTATGCTTTTGTTACATTTTACACCAGTTCAAATGAGGGGTGTGAACAGGCATCATTTAGACCTCAGATCAGTTTAGGGAAAAAGCAAGTATTTACAAAATAAGCTAGAAATTTTGTAGTGCAACCATCTTGCATTAAATGTTATTGGAAATATTAAAGTAGGTAAAATCTCTTGCATCTTTACCTTTAGAAATTCCTGTATTTCTAGTAATCTTAATAGAGCACCTTAAAAATTTGTGGTTCTATAAAGACATCAATTTTTAAGTTACAGCATTGAGTGAAATGCACAGGATGGAAAAGCCTTCAAATGAAAGGAGGACCCAACTGTTTTAATTCTTAACCTGTTAAAATGACAAAAGGAACAGTAAAGGATCCAAGCTAATGATATCTTTAAATGTAATCAAGTACAAAATAAACACCTTTGTGTTTATGTAATGCTTTCAAAGCAGCAGTGGTTCCTTGTTAATGTAACTTTTCTACATATTCTCTTATCAGTGCATCAGTTCCAATCTGTTATCATCTGATCCCTCTGTTGGCAAGTGGAGAAGTGTTTGGGATGACCACAGAAATCAGTATCCATTTGCTTGACACTGACCAGTTTAAGGAAATTCTTCACAGTATTGTAATGGAAGCTGAAGACATGGCGTTCCCACTCCTCCACAGTATTTCGGAGCACACAAACATAGATCAGGCTTTTATTGATGCTGATATTATCATTGTTCTTGATGATGTCCTCTTGAACCTTGAAGTCCAATCCCTTGAGAACTACATCAGAGAAGTGAGTGAGATCTGCCAAGTGTATGCTCCCCTGATTGAGAAGAATGCCAAGAGTGAGGTCAAAGTAATTTCATCAGGAAAAACCTTTGCAAACCTTAAGGCAATGATGTTAAGGACGTATGGCCCATCCATTAGGCCTGAAAATATCATTGCCATTGCGACATCCTGGGAAAGTGCAGCTAAAGCCATGCTGGCCAGGAAGCTGAATATGAACACAGCAGGTGAATGTTTATGTGGCATTTGGGGAATTCAGCGCACCTTTGGGAGTACATATTTCATTCCAGAACACAACTGACGTGCATGCAGAAATGCACAGTGGTGCACCCACTGAATTTCGTGGCTGTACAGAATGCCAGGGTGTCTTTTGCTTGCTCCAGGATGCAGCCCTGCCACTCTGGTGTGTATTTCATGCTGGAAATATGCTAAGGAGGACAGTTGTGTTGCAGATTGGGAGCTAGGACTTCAAGATTGCATTTGCACTTTGTAATGCATTGTTATTTTGGAGCTATGAATAAACATGACAACATAATGCTGTGCAGATAATGAGAGTAAAGTAGAACTGTGTTGTAGTATTTTTTTGAGGTTAATTAATTTTCATTCTCAGGTCAGTTGTTATAGCTTGGTTATATTTGCACAGTTCTGCACTGCATAGCAAAGGTGTGCTCTGACAGTGCTCAGCATCAGTATTCTGTAAGTGTTGCATAGGTAGAACTGGTCATTGATGACAAGTCTAGATATTTTGGAGTCTAATAAAATAGAAAAGCAAGTTAATAGGCTGAATAGCCTATCAGCAGGTTATTTGAAAAAATCCCTTTGCACCGAAGCAGGTAGTTTTTATTTTTTTAATGAATGTTTTTATTGTTTATGTATTTGTTTTTACAGGATTTTAAAAGGAACATTGCTGTATGTTTGCAATATGATTTGTTACTGTTTTTAAGAGTTGAGTATTTACTAGATTTTGTCTATTATTTACAGTAACATGATATAAATTAAAGTTCCTTTTTCAGCTTGTGATGAGGTTTCATATGTTATGGAGAACTTGGTTGCATTTTTCAGATCAAATAATTTCTGGTAGCAAGGCAGGGCACTGATTTGAGTAATTCATCTTGAAAGGGATTTCTGAAGCCTATTTTTCTGAAAGTATTTGTCTCTTCACTAATCTATGTATTTTCCTTTGTTACAGGAGTTAAAGATGTGATTGTTTGGGGCAATATTACTGGCTCTAACTACATTGATTTGTCACATGCAAAACTTTATGGATATGACTGTGCTATTTGGGGCCCTGCTAATTTTCAACGTCCTTTGTTGAATATGATTTATGATAGGTACAGTACAGATTTATTTCTTTAAAGTAAAATTAAATAACTGCTTTTAATCCATGTTTATCTGAACCGTGTAATAAAGCATCAAGAAAGGTTTTTGTTTTCAAGATTTGTCTTTACCAATTGGCACTATACATAAAGGAAAACACAAGTTGAGGTACTCCATCTGCAAAAGAAGTTGAGTCATTCCTAGTGCTGTACATAGTTCTGACTCTCCTGCCAACTTTGTTTATAACTATATTTTTCCTACATTTTAAGTGGGTTTCTCTTCTATCATGAGCAGTTTATAAGAAGTTATGAAAGTCCAGACTTAGATGTCTAGTTTACATGAAGAAACTTTGAAATAGTATTAAACAGATACTTGTACCTGAATTACATGGAATAGGCCTGAGCATATTAATGTTGTCAGTTTCCCAAAACAGATGATTTGTTAACATATGTGAAAAGGATACCTGGCAGCTAGATAGCTTCCTGTGTAAAGAAGAGTAGCAGAGAAAGGGTGGGTGCAGTGAGAGGGCTGCAGGTGTGACATACACCCAGGCCTGGCTATCTGGAGCTCCCACTCTGGTCTAGACTGCATTTACTGGAGAGCAGACATTTCTTTTGTTCTATGCTTGTACTGAGCCTCACATGGTTCATGGCTGGGTTCTTACATAAGACAGTAATATATAAATTACATATAAAATACTAAGTTACACAGAATACAAATTACAATGATAATTGAGGTTTTTACTTGAGTAAATGACCTAACTTTCATAGAAAAGTAGTACTTGTTGTTACTTTTTAAGCTACTTTTTGTTGGACCATTTTTTTTTCTCTGTCTGTAAATGCCATGCCTTCAGCAGCGAAGTTTGAGTAAGTGTTGACTATTTTCTTTCCTCATGTTTAGTTCTTTTTTCCCTAGGACACTACTCTTCCTGCAGTCATCTTAGTTTTTCATCCCTTTTTCCCCATTTTTTTGTTGGTAGGGAATGGATCCATTCAGAATTCCTATCTGCACAGAGTACACTGAGTTCCCGGGTGTCTCGTTGTACAGGAATGTTACCTGCTCATGCAGTAGCCACTGTACTGCGATACTGGTACCATGGCTCTCCTTCTGAGGAGATCATTTCTGTGGGAATACTTAGTGAAGGTAAATCTATTTTTGCTTCACATGTTCTCTTGTAGCTTTACCCTGCATATAATAGCTTTCCCCTATCTATAATGTTATTTTTTAATCAATATTTTTAATTTAATAAAAACTTGTTAAACAAGTCGTGAGGCTAAGAGTTTGTTTCATGATAAGAGCTTCAAAATCTAACAGATGATACTCACTTTTTACAGGCATCTCTTAGGTTAATATTGTCTTTTTGCAGATGATCTCTTAGTTTTTTAGTTAAAGTGCTTTTCTGATGTGTGTGTTTTGTGCAAGAACTCTTTATATCTCTTAGAGCCTAGGCTATACTTCTTGTGTAGTTATGTGAACCAATAAATGGAATATTTCACAGCAGCCATTTAACCCTTATGAAATAAATAATTTTCCCCCTTTTTTAAGATGTACAACCGATCCAGCAGTTGTGTTACTACACAGGAAAGACACCTGTTGGAGATGGTCCAGAGGAGGGCCAGACAAAATCATCATGGGGATGAACACCTCTCATGAAAATAGGCTGAGACAGTTGAGGTTGTTCAGCCTGGAGAAGAGAAGGCTCTGGGGAGACCTTATGGCACCTTCCAGTGCTTAAAAGTTCTTATGAGAAAGATGGGGACAAACATTTTAGCAGGGCCTGTTGCAATAGGTCAAGGGGTAATGGATTTAAAGTGAAGGAGGGTCAAATTAGATTAGATTTTTACCATGAGTATGGTAAAACACTGGAACAGGCTGCCCAGAAAGGTGGAAGATGCCCCAACCCTAGAAGCATTCAAGGTCAAGTTCGATGGGTCTCAGACACATTTGAATATGTCCCTGCCCATGGCAGGAGGGTTGTACTAGAGACCTTTAAAGGTCTCTTGCAGCCCAAACCTGTCTGATGCTATGATTCATGTACATCTAACTAAAGGACAAAGTTACAGTAAAAGGGACTTTCATTTTTGAGTTGTAGATTGAAAAAGGCAGTCTCCATTTATAATGAGATCTTGTAGTTGCAGACTTCTGCAGGTCTGTAGGACTTAATGTCAACACTGGTGAGGATGTAATCAGAAATAACATGTTTTGTCATTTTGTCCCCCTCTTGTTCAGGTCAGTTTTGCGTTCCTGAAGGAATTGTCTTCTCTATGCCAGTGAGGTTCCAGAATGGTAACTGGGAAGTCGTGACAGAAGTAGAAATTAATGAAACAACCCAAAAAGTTCTGGGACGCTTATCCCACGAGCTGGTTCAGGTGAGGATTTCTTGAGTCTCGTGTATGCCCATTCTGCCACCTATGGGCATGTTGTGATGCAACTTTGAACACTGAGACGTTTAAGTGTTAGGTGTACAAACTGCACACATGCACTTATGCATGGTAGAGACCGGGTATTTATAAGTGTAAGGTAGTATTTGTGTATTGAGATGAACAGACATTTCTTCTGCCAAAAAGGAGATGATAAAATAAGTTTACTTATGTAAGTATAGAATTTGCACTCCAAAGTTCTGCAGGCTTTTGCAAAACAGAAATATTACCTTTAATTTAATATTTCCACATTTTGTGCTGATTTTGCTTATGTGGTATTCAGAATATTTCTATGCCAGAAGATGTATGTTTTGGCATTTTTATGGCTGTGACTCTGCATGAATGAAGGCCAGACCTTACTGGAATTAGGGATTTTTCAGAAAATACAAAATCATTGAGCACTAATTTAATCATAACCTTCTTGTCACTTAGTGAGGCAAAAAGAAACTATTTATACTACTGAAATATTAAAAAAGACTGGTCCCAAACTCTACATTCTAGCTTTAATCAGATTTTGTGATCTTCAGTCATACTAGTAATGTATAAGAATTATTTTGTTTTAACATATTTTAAGTTTGTGCTAGAAATTATAGCAGATTAAAAGAATGGGTGATATTAAAAGTGCTTTTTTTTCCATTTAGGAAAAGCTCGTTGCACTAAAGGAAATAAGCGAAATGCATCCATATGAAGCAGAATAAAAACTCCACATCTTCTCCCAAGTGTTTCTGTGCTGCTTTTCCTATTTAATTTGCTTTTCAAGTTCTCTGTCCTCCTTCATCAGAAAAATAACAGATGAACACTAAAGCATGTTTTAGTTTTGTTTTTTCACTTTTTCTCCATTTTCAGGTTGTGAAATTCCTGCACTTTTCTAATGTTCAAGTCATTTCTTCCTAGTTTTCATTCCTACAGACCTTTTCCCTGGTTTGTTTTCTTTCCCCCTTCCTTCAGATTGTTTCCACTACTTTTATATCAGCCCTTTCTGTACTATGAACTGTTCTTCTCCATTAAGGGCAGGCTGAAGAATGGGGAAAGTTTGGAGCTGATGCCTAGAGCCTCTTCTGAGTACAGAGCCTTTTGGTTATCCATGCTTGTTTCTTGGGAAAGGGCAACAGACACAATAAGAAAAAAAAAACTGCTGAATGCAGAGTTTAATTATTTGGCTAATCATGACCTTGTTTAACCCAGATGGGGGATTCCCAATTAGGTAAGTGTGGTAAGTGTCCTTCCCTGTCTGCTCTCTACTTGTATGGCACTGCTGTTCTATAGAGCTGTTCCATTCCTCTTGTGTCAGCGTTAAATGCTAAGCAGAGGCCTTACCACTGCTAGCAGTGTTGTGCTTGGTTGTGGCCTTCTCTTGTGACATTAGTATCAGGTGTTCAAGTATTCCCAAAGTGCCCTGCTTCTCTCCTTGCATGTGGAAGTATTCTAGGAGGCTAGCAAAAATAGCTCATGTTTTTGCTTTTTTTGACAGAAATGGAAACCTTGCCTACTGAGTCACTTTAGAGACATTCTAGAGTTGTCTGGAGGAGAAAATGCTGGCAATTCCCATATTAAAATAAGGTTTCCATTGCTCAAAAGAGCAAACTACAAAGAAAGCATTGCTGTAGTTTTTGCAGTATCTTCCTCATTAAAAAAAAAAACCAAACCAGGAAATCTCTAGATTTTTCGGTTATTCATATAAATATGAATAGTCATATAAATATTCAATAAATATTTGAAATAATTTCAAATATTTCAAAGCCAGTGTGAATATAACATTTTTAACCTCTAGACCAAAGTAAAATTCCTTCTGATTTTAATGAGTCTAGGATTTCATTTGCATCCAACAACTTATTTCTTCAGACCAAAAAACTATTGCAAAAATGTGCTTTAATGCCTAAAATGTTCATGTGAAGATTTTGAGCAGGATTGTCACATACAGAGTAGCAATTTTATAATTCCAAATTTTTTTTTTCAGAGGTACTGAAGCACAGTACTTTTGTAATAAAATATCTTCTTGGGCAAAAATGATTTTTAACACAAAAACATAAGTTCATACATCTCCTTAGTGACAAGATTATCTTTGTTTCCATGTTTTTTTAATTTATTGCATGAGTTTCAAGGGAATACTCGTGTTTTAAGTCAAATGTAATTAAATTCTTGTTTCAACAGAATTGTTGAGGAACCGCTTTCACTTGCATGTCTTTGGTGTCTTAAATGATGGAAACTGTGTTAATGAAATGTTACTGTACTCGCTAACTTTTTATCAGATATGTTTAAAGCAAAATAGAAAGCTTCCTGTTCTTTGAATCAGTTACATATACTTGCAATAAGTTCTTTATTTCTGTTCGAATGGAGGTTCAAGCTCTGAATAGGGGTAGACTTCTTATATGAGGAAACCAAGAGAAGTTACTGGCTGGTTAGGACAGGACTAGGAGGGATGTCTCACTGGTCTTAGAAAGAGGAGCTCAGGAAGCTGGGTTGTCACAAGGGATCTGGAAGAATGTGGGGGTTTATGTGGGGTGTATATGGGAGAAGCAACGTTTAGAGGAACTGAGATATTATTATAAGTATCTTCATGGAAGAGTTCACATGGAAATTGTAGAGGCAGGTGTTGTAAAGAGTCTTGAAGAAAGGGGTTAGGAATCATTCATTTCATGTGGAAGTGGTCTCCAGGGAATTAGTTTCCAGTAGTATATGCACAGAAGATTGGCTGAGTTTCTGAGGAGCATCTGGAGGTAGATGTCTCAGGAGAACATAGCAGGGAGAGATGCTACCAGTAATCTCTACAAAATACCTGTTTTTTCTACAACTCCTTCTCCAAGACAGAAGAGGAAAAGTTAGCTTCCCTAATGTGTATTTACATTTGGGCTTTTTCTATATGAATAGGCTTTAGCAGTCTTACTCTTTGAATTATTTTATTCTGCCTGCAGAGATAGTTCAAACAAGCTGCAGTTCATGCACCAACAGTGCACAGCTGTTAATGAGAGGGAAAATAACTGTTCCTGCAATGTCTTAGTAGGCTTATCTGGCTTCTGAGTCACCAGCTGGAAACCTTTCTTCTCAGAGGCTGAGAGTAGAAAGAAAAAACTGTTTGGGATGTCTCATGTGTCCTAAATTATTCTAACTGGATTTGTCTAGTGGTCTGCAGGGAGATTCAGGTCTTTCCTCATGGAAGCATAAGTGAATGGAAAAGTTTCTTTTCCTAGCTTTTGCTTAGGAGAGAAAGAAAGAATAAAAATAATAGGAAAGCTAAAATATGGTAACATATTCAAAGCTGGTTGCAGTTGTAACACAGTGATTGACTTAGTCATCACTAAGTTTGGGTTTTCTGTAAGTAATAAGCAATTGCTGGTACACATGTTTTCACAAGTTACTATGTTATGTATACAGGATATTCATGGTATTGATGACTCCTACTACCTGATGTTAAAGTAACTGTTGAAAAATTTTTGAAAAAGGGCTTTAAGCTAAATGTGTGTCTTACAATGTTATATATAGATTCCTCATAAACCCTAGCATTTGGGTGTACTGAAGAGCTTTCTGGTGGGTCTGAACAATTCTTATTCTAGGACTTTACCACTAGGGCTTACTGTTTTTCTTCTTTGTACAGCTGCCCCAACTCTTTGTTACAGCACACTGTGCTTTCTGCATTACTGTGTCAGCTTCCACCTCATTTTCAGTCTCTATAGCAACACTGTTTCTCAGCAACGGGGAGATTCTTAGTAAAGGCCCCTCAATTTAGAAATACTGCACTCCAACCATTAAAAAAAAAAAAAAAAAAGCTTTGAAACAAAGATCAAAGAAGTTTTATCTTTAATAATTCAGGATATTTATTACTAATTAATTAGTGTTCTCTATTTTGACTGCTTAGACAATTACCTGATACTTTGATCTGGGCCTTTGCTAGGCATTTTTTGTGAGCAGCTTTTATTTAAAAGCAAAACCTTTGGAACTGTGTCTTGAAGTCAACTTTTAAGTGCTGTAAAACTACTGGACTTCTCTGGCGATGTCATCTGACTTCTGGACCTTTAGTAAGTAATGAGAGGAAGGTAAGTGCAGCTACTGTATTTAAGAGGAGACAATCATTTTGGCCTTTGAACAAAACATAGAATGTTTTCACCCTTCACAGGAAACAAAAGTAATTGTAGGTTCTTTTATGCGTATTTAAAATGTTGATCATATGTTGTCTGATTTCAAAAGAAGAAAAGTCTCTGTGATCAAGTCAATTGATCTATTGGGAGGTTTCTGCCTTACTTCATGTGGCTTGTCTTTCTCTGTACTTTAATTTAATTATGTAGCATGCTTCAAAATGCATTTTATTTGCTCAAGTACATATTCTGAGAACCTGTAAGGTAAGCAAAGTACATACAAGTAATTAAATGTTACTTTTCTTTCACATTCCACTAAGATTCAAGAAAAAGGCTACCCTTGTTCTCCACATAGGAGTATTCCTGTTAATGGGACCAGGGTTTATAACTGTAACAATTTATTTCCTGTACACGTGTACATAATTTTAATTTTTGTTTGTTTTCTTAAGTGGTTTTCATCATTAAAGTGCACAAGTAACTGAAATATAGCACACAGGCTGAAATAGTGTATCAGTAAGCAAAGTTACTTCAGATTTCATGGGCTTCAACTTTCATATTGTGTTCATGTGCTAATGCTAAAGTAGATTCTCCTCGTTTCACCCGGGCAGTCCTACTGCTATCAAGATCTGAACTGTTCACAGAGTTTTGTATATGAAAATGTAGCCTGTACATACATTAATAATGTCTTTTGTAACTTTCTGGAGGGAGGGTTCACAGATATGATGATGTGCAATGATGGCCAGTTTGGTAAAACACATAAACACATGCTTAACTTTGAGACCATGAATACCCTAGTACAAGACTATAGAGTGTTTTTCCATATGGGTAATTTAAATGTTTGACATTGTGCTGCGCTGGGTAGAGATCTTCTCATCTTACAGTAAGTATCGAGCACTCATAGGTTATGCATGCTGTATAACTCAGTAAGTCAGTGGATCTGTTCTTATTTGAGTGAGCAAATTCTAATGAGTTCTAATTTAAGTGAGTTTAACCTGGATATTTTTACATTCATCCCATCCACTTTCTTTATTTTATGTACCTCTGGTACAGAGAAAAAAAAGGAAGCAAGCTGTGTGTTTGTAAGTCTACCTTCTAGTTTGCTACATGTAGCTTTCACTAAACACTTATGTTTAATTCATCGCTCAGCATCTTCTGATTTCATTGATTTCCATACATGGACTTTTCTGTCAAGCTATGCAGGGAAATCTACTACTGCAGCTATTTTTGGAGCAATTGTGTAATATTTTCGTATATATTGCATATGAATATCTATAGGCAAAGTTACATGCCTGTGTAAATGCTGGACAGAGCTGTAGTCTTGCAGAACCCTTAGTAAGGAGGAAAATAGAATAGTGGAAAAGAAACATAGTGGTATTTCTTTCAAAGAAGGACTTCGGTAAAAACTGTGGCATTGTAGTCTTGAATGAAAAAGACTATTAAAGCAAATCTGTGTCCCAGTATTTTAAATATCTAAATTTAGGTTATGACTGAAATTTAGGGACTGAAGCACAAAGTTGCAGCTTTCACCAGTTAAAATGGTGAGAAGCATATTTATGGTAGACTCAATAATTTTAGATCATTGAATATTTATGCTTTATAATTGACCAGTGTTCTGTCATGTTTATGACAAATGATCAATGATTCTCATTGAAAAAATGTAAGATGTGAACATTTGTTTAAGTTCAGATTTAACACCAAATTTATTATTTAAGGTTTAGATCATTTCCAACTATCTAATTTTTATTTATTTTAGCAAACTTTCCCTTTTTTCTCCACAATAAGTCATACAGATGGCCTTTGGAATCTTGTGTGACTTAGATCCATTATACCTAGTGTTGTGCAACTGCAGTGTTAACTGAAAGATAGTTACTACAGTTAATTCGTATTTATATTTCTGTGTTTGGAGATATAATGTAGTTTAGAGCATTAGTGGAATAAATCCTGAGGGGAGACATTCAGTTTCCATTATTACAGGGACATAACTACTTTTGCTTTCAGAGTTGTTTAAACAAGTAGATTCATGGTTAAGTTTCCTTTTCCCCTTCCTTATCAGCTCAATAAGAAAGAATGTCAGCTCAGCCTAAAAACTTTAGTTCTGGTTGAAAATTTTAGAAAATACGTGTGAGTAATTGCAATCAATTAATCTTGGGAAGAGTCTGGTGTAAAGATATGCCCTCTGTGCCCTGAAATTGTACACTATGGATCATGTAGTAATCCTGCATGTGAACACCGGACTCTTAATATTGAAAGATCCCATTTTCTGTACTTAAAACTGTTTTGAGGATTGGTTCTGCCCTGCTACAATTTTGCAGTTACTCGAATTACTCCTATTTTGTGCTGTGGAGAGAGCTTGCAATTTGCTGGCATTTCTCTGCACGTGGCACCAAAACTATTTTGTTTTATGTAATTCTGTTTAATTTAATTTCTGAAATGCATCCAGTAAATTGTTCAGATTAAAAGGTTTAATTTGAATGGTTCGATATGTCTCTGTCTAGAATATGTGGTTTTACACTTTGGTTTGTTTTGTTATAGAATGCCTAATGCCATCTGTTCATTTCAAATGGATCCAGACTTGCAGGGTAAGGATTTTTCTTATTTTTTCCTAACTTTTCTCAAAAGGCATTTCTGTGTCTTTTTGAACAGAAACTATTGAATTGTAATGAAATCATGCCACCTTGAGAATCTCTCTGCTGTAGCACGTAAATGACAAATTACACAGCTGTGATGTCCTACCTTTATTGTTGGATCTGTCCTGGCACCTTCCTTGCCATTATCACATGTTCCCTAATTTGTAATATATGCTAAATTTTTTTCCCATATTCTGGAATAGGCATGAAGGATGGTCATACACTCCCTTTTTGAATGCAAAATCTCAGTGTATACCTCATCTGCCACAGAGCAAACAACTCAAAATGCAGAATAGCAGGTAACCAGCTGAAGATGTCAGGAATCAGCACACTCTTCTATGTGTGTAGGAGCTCCTTTGTCAGCTTCTTAACAAAGGGCATTTATGCTTCTTGAGGTGAGATTTGACCTACAGCAGAATGATTACATGCTGGTTTTCTGTCCAGAGGGGAAGTTCCCTTCCCCTTCATGAGAAATGAAAGACTTCGATGTCCCTAAATAGCATCTCATCAATAATAATTCTAAAATGCTTTGTATTTTAGTTGGGATTTTTTTTCTTTGCTATTTTACTTGTGTGCCCTCACAAGTTAATTCTGGAACTGTGCTTGACAGGCACAGAATGCCCTACTTTGAGACCACATTTTGTCTGTAAGGGTGGACTTGAATTGAATAGCAGATGGCTACTGAAACAGATTCCTTTCACTTAGAAAATCATCCTGTGCATGGAAGGTGTTTGAGTTGGATCATGTGTATATTTGTAGCATTTGTATTTGAAAATAAGCATTTGGAACTTAATCCATAGCCTACTGAAAACTGTGGGGGAGTTGTTCTGTTGCTTTCAAAAGGGCTTTGGATCAGTTTATTGAGGAAGGAGAACTGATGATGCGTGGAAGTCAAAACTCATTTTTCACGTTGTATGACATGCTACTCTACATCTCCAAATAATATCACAAAACATAGTATGACAAGAGCAGGACTAAACAGATGGTATAGCAGTTACTGGCATCTTTCTATAGCTTAGATAGCATCTGGGAACCAACAGAGCCCATAATTTGCTGGCTATTAATATTAATCTGGTGTATGTGTTGGAAACCATTGCACACAGATTGGCTCGTTTCCAGACCAAACAGGTAAAGTATTTTGTAAGTTATTTCTACTCGTTTATACATATTTGTTGCTTATCTTTAACCTTAATCTACTGTGTGTAACTCGTCTCTGAAGTACAGGGAGAAAGAGTCTCTGAGGACAGGAGGATAACTGATAAATCCCTTTCTAGTTTCTGAAGTTTAGTGAACAAGCCTTTTTTTTTTGGTCTTGAAGTTCTAGGTATGTGTGTAAAGTATCAGGTATAGGTCATGGTCAGCATCTCTTACTTTCCACTCAGAAAAACATCCTTTAGTGACGTGAAAGAAATAAACTGAACTCATATAAGGATATAATGATATGGGATTTAGTCAAGCAGATTGAGTGAGTTTGCTAAACAGAGATGTCAACAGTCATTTGCTCTGGTAAATGGCTTGTCTTCTTCTGCAAGTGTCCCCACATGTTGATCTTGACAGATTTGTTTAGTGCTTGAAACAATATGCATCCAAAACAATAACCCTGCTGTGCAGACTGACAAACTGTTCCTTGTAGAAGAGCATCTCTGATCAAAAAACCTGTTTGCCTGAAGAAATACTATTTCTTTATGATCTTGGCTAAAAGTATGTGCAGTGCGTAACCTCATAACCCTTGTTCTGCTCCATGAATAAACTTGATTCCCAAAGAAGGGTCGTGTCACTGTTTAAAAGAGGACTGTTCCCCCACAAAGTTATTTGAAAAAAAAGAAAATGCTTTCTTTTTCTTCTCTTTTTTTTTCCCCCCAAATTTTCCTTCAGAGTTTTGATCAACTCCAAATTTGGTTGGTTTGATTTTTAGTTAGTTTTGAATGAACCATTCTATTGAATGTGTGTTTGTTTTCTTTCACAGAGACCTTCAATGATGTTCAGAGCTCCATATACAGAACAGCCCTAAAACTACGCTCAATACAAAGTCTTTGCCAGTGTTAGTAGCCAAAGAGAACCCTGTCCTTTTACAGGGAGGAGAATCTGCATAAAATTTGTGTTGCTGTCGCCATGAGTTATTATGCTACTTTGCTCTCTCATTTTCCACCTTAGAATTTCAGAATGCACTATGAACACGTAAGATCTAGATAGTGCTTCATACACAAATTGCTTTTTTTCCCTTTTGAATGTCGATGGAAATACATTAGTGAAATTCTAAAATTATGGGAGAATCAAATTATTTTCACAATCTGAAACACTGCTATGTACACATCACTGACAATTATTAATCTTTATCTGTATATTATTATGCTCATGAATAGTCAAATTCTAATGTGTTTCTTAGGAGCTGATTTATTGGAAATAATAATAGCTTATTGAAAATGCATTGACTGGACTATAGGAATTAATGAGAGCAAAATAAAATACAATAGACCAGAAAACTCCTGGTTAGTATTCATTCTCCCTCCTGTCTTTGAAGTGAGTGAGAATTCACTGCAGGCAAAGAGTTGTGCAACAAAGTCCTGGTCACCTAGCTCACTTTGAAATTACTGGATGTAAATTCCATATTGAGCTAAATTTCATTGAAATCTTGAATTTTCCATTTGAAACAGTCTGTTGCTGAAAATGCCCAATATTGCAAGTGAGGTCTTCATGGTAGCACAGAGAAGGTAACTAGTTTGTTGGCCTTGGACATATTTTTTTCATTTGGGGATGCTCTTCTATGAATATATTTATCATGGTCTCAGGCCTGATATGGTTGATCTGCCTGATGCTCTGTGTCATTGTGGAAGTACCAATGCAGACAGGTACTGGTTTTCTTTTTATGTTGTGTACTGTTTTAGGCTTCATTTTACAGACTTGGTTTATCTAGGTATTTCTAATAAATTGTCATGCTTCCATTCATGAAAAGACAGGGATCCTCATTCATTTTTTCCTCAATTTTCCCACAGTGGATTTGATTGATGTTTCTATGATTCAGCACATCCTATCAAGTGAACAAAGCCAGATTTCTCTGAACATGCAGCAAATCTCTAGAATGCTGATGAAACTGTTCCAAAGAGCAAGATTAGAAAAACCAGGCCAGGTAGATCGAAGAGCTGCTGAATTCACATTGAGCCTGTTGGTTGCCATGTATGACAGGTGAGAAGAAGAGTAAGTGCAGATCCATGGTGAAGTACCATAGGGTCACAGAATGGTTTTTTGGATGGGACCTTAAAGATCATTTAGCTCCCACCCCAAGTACTGCTAGACTAAGTCTGTTTCTACCACTCTTACACCATTTCTGTGTGAAACTCTCCCATTTTGATTGGTTTTGCTTTGTAGAAAAACTGGGACTAGTTCAGCTGTAGGAATATGAGGCACAAAGCTGCATCAAAAAACCAGTGGTCAAATGTTTCCAAAACTATCTGGAAATCGAGACTTCTGCCAGTCCTTGCTGACTTTTTTTCTGAATAGCTTTACAGAGTAGCTCTTCTTCTGACTTCCAAGACATTTTGATACACTCCTGAAAAAGAATCCATATTTGCCTCTGGAGAACAGTACCCATGCACAGTTCAAGAATTTGCCAGTCACTTTTCATTATTAATTTTTCTCTAGCTTAAAAAGTTCATCTACCAATTATGAAACAAAATTGATGTTTCATAACCAAGCTGAGCAGCTTAGTGAATAGCAAATAGTTTCTGAAAATAATAAGGAAACAGCTCACAGAATGTGTTTTTCTTATGTATTGTTTGTGAATAATGAGTTAATTCACTAAAGGCAGGATTTGTTTGTGATTGTATCAAATTTAAAAGAGAAAGACCAAGTTCATTGTGCAAGTTATTTACCACAGGTGAAATTTATTCCCTTCTACATCAGAGCAAAGTTTTTTACTGAAAGTAAATGAGATGTAAGTGGTCTGCAGGACTTTCCCTTGAATCAATACTCATTACTAATATAATCGCTACTGCTTAAGGTCCCATTTTATCAAATTTTTTTGTACTTAGAAAAATCAATTAATGCTAAGAATAAATGGTGTATTAAGAAACAAAGCTAGAAATAGCAAGAGTATTTTGTGATTTTTATCAGGACTCTTGATCTTTTAGTCTGTTTTCTTACGATGGTGTCATTTTGTTTTGCTGCAATTTCTTTTTTAAAAGAAATTTCACAAGTTTCTTAACATGTATATAAGATAGAAAAAGCTTCTTATAATTTTCATATCATGTCTTCTCTATAGAGGGCTATTCTCCACTAATAACACTGGAACGTATTTCATAGGAGGAGCACTTAGGAATTTTCCATGTTTGTGTGGTAGTTTACTTTATAAGCTTACGTGAACATCTTAAGGGAGTTTGAATGTATACTTTAGCTTTAGTCTTGGAGTTTTTTCTTTGAAATTTCTAGAAAAGCAACAATTTCCCATGCAGCTCATACTTTAGAGATTATATTGCAGCTTTACACAGTGTGGGTTTATCTAAAGACTCTTGAAGACAGTTGAAGCTTTGAAAAAGTAATATCTTAAATATAGATTTCCAGGATTTCCTGATTTTTGGTTTCCGATTCATGTCCGCATTGTCTTTACAAAAAAATAATGGTGTTTTTTGTTAGGTGCCTATGTCACAAAATTGGAGTCTAAATTAATCTCCATTATTTATTATCTAACAGTCAAAACTAAAGTCCTGCTCCTGCATATATCGTTTTGATTAAATTGAGTTTCAGTGAAATTAAATGTAATCAGCCCAAGAGAAGCTCGATGCAGATCTGGGGCCATAGTGGAGCTTCCTGATGATATATGCAAAACTCAGATTGCATCCTTTATTCGCTACTGTATTTGGGAAGGCTTTCCACAAAAAAGAGCAGAATCTTTTTAGGACATACATTGTACATGTAAAATTACATTTTACTTGGAATAAGAAGTCTTTGAAGGAGATGGTTTTTTGTTTTATGATTGCATGGTATCTTGGAACAGTTAACTCTGCAGTTATGTTCGGTGACAAAGGGTTTTAGACAAAATATCATTGAAATGTTACGTCAGTTATATTTATACATATAAAAGGGTACCTATTTTGAAGTTTTCTTCCTACATAGAAATATTCTGTTCTTTAGATGTTTCAGTTTTTATATTCTCAGTGAATGTAGTATAACTTATTTCATTTTCCTAGATCTGGAACAGGGTATGTCAAAACTAGATCTGCTGCAGCTGCCTTAATTTCCCTTTCAGGAGACACTCTACTGGCTAAATACAGAGGTGGGAAATGTATGATTTTATACACTGCCTGAAATATTGAACATTGAGGAAAATTTCTATTGTAATTTTTTTACCTTAAAAGGAAGTACAGCTCTACCATGCAAAAAGTAAATTATTTTGACTGCTTAGTTGTAGAGAAAGGCTGTAGGAGAATAATGCTTTTCAATCAATGTCTGTAGCTGTCTTTGCAATAAAGAGCCTCCAAAGAGGTCATAATAAAGCTTAAGATAAGGAGAGCTTCTATTTGCCTAGCAGAAAAGAACAGAAACCCCATAGTTTTAAATTAGCAATTCACGATTTAAATAGAGCACTTCTTGTATAAACATACTTAAATAATTTTCTTAATGTTGTGAGAATGAGTTCATTGCTTTCTTCCTTGCTTTCCTTCTCT
>NW_008238358.1:695281-701644 GCF_000691975.1 Corvus brachyrhynchos
CCTCACCCTAGGGAGAAGTATGGTCACAGCAGTTGCTGAGAGCCTGTTAGGTACATAATAAAGTGTAGTATTTGGTAGACTGCAATTACCATAGCAGTTTGAAGATAGCTTGAAGACAATTCAGGCTCTGCTAGGATTCCAGCTTTTTTCTTGTTTTCAGCTTTCTTCCAGTTTTATGCTGTCCCTGATGGGAGGGCGACCTTGATTACCCGCAGTGCCCTGAGAAGCCTGCTAACAGACTTAAATCAGGTAATGTCGCTGCAGTGCTGTTACACAACGGATTTTGAAGGAGTGTACTAACCTAGGAGAAAAAAACTTCATGATTGATGACTGAAGTTAATAGGACACTGTGGACATAGGGAGCTACCATGCAAAGTAGTAAAAGAATCAAATTCTGTCCCTTTTCTCAAAATAACCACTTGCGTTAGTGAATGCCTCTGTGCATTCACGTTGCCTGAGCTTACAGGTCCTGGAAACAGCTGGATACAACTGTTCCTAAAGCAACCCCAAACTTCAGATGTCTGTACTCACTAGAATAACTTGCAGTTGCAGCAAGTTGCCTTAGCATACAGGTATTTCCAGCTGAACTGGTGCTGAAAATGGAGTCTGAAAACGAGCTCTGAGATTCAAACTCAGTGTCCTTCACTATTATAGTGTGGAAACATAGTATGTTGATCTGTTACAGTAAGTGAGTTGGAAAGAAATAATTCTGACACACCCTGAACTATGAAACGGCACACTGATGGTATGAATATGAATGGCTTTTCTTCAGAACAGTGTGTAAAATGGCATTGCTATAGATACTTCATCATCTGTGTGCTGTCACCATCGTAGCAGAGCATGATGGGAACATCTGTTTTTTATTGAGGTGTTTCTGAGCCTTTCTTTTTGATGTAGATCCCAGCCATTGTGGGAGAAGGCTGTACTCGGTCTTGTGTGGAAATTGCGATTCATGACTGTTTCCATGGGGTGAGTGAAATTCTGATGTCCTGGGAGATTATTCTGAATGTTGCTGATTGATTAAAAACTTCAAGTGTATCACCACATAATATCCCCGAGTATCTGCTTTAAAGGAGCAGGGCTGATCATCAGTCTCACAGTATGGAACGATTTGTATCTGTAGAAAAGATGCTCAGTAAGATACTACTGAGGACTCTTGCATTTATTCCAAAACCTTTGGAACCCAGTAACATTTTACATGAATGGAAAATCTATGCTAGCAAAATCCAGTATCAGAGCTTTTATTAGGGTCTGTAGATGAGACACCAGTTTTTTTCAAGTGAATGTATGAACCTGAGACATGTATTTTTTCTAGGTTCTGAATGCAGCTATTGTTGAAGAAAAATTCCTGTCCTGGCTTAGATCGGAGCCTGCTGTTCTCCTGTGGCTCCCTACATGTTACAGATTATCAGCCACAGAAATGGTTTCTCACCAAGCTAGATGCAGAGTCTGCAAGATTTTTCCCATTACAGGCATCAGGTGTGTCAGTGGTCTTTAGCATCCACATAATTAGTTCTTACCATTGTTTGCATACCTTACGGGTTGTAACTGATGCACTAAGCAAGAAACTTTGGACGTAATCTAATTTAACCAGGAAAAAAGGGAAAGAAGCTGCAGTCTAGTGCTCAAGCCTTCATCCTACTTCTCTCTAGCTCACTAGCATAGGTGTGACTATGAAAACTTGCTGAAGGTAAACTGGCAGTCCAAAGGTAAAGCAAATTAAACCTCTGTATCTCAGTTCTTTTTCCTGTAACCAGTTGTATTAACTGGCTAGTTAAGTTTTCCATCTTAGCATCTTGGTCATCTAAGTAATGGAATAAAATGGCATAATGGTATAAAAAGAACACTCTCCGTTACCTTCTGACCAGAAAGCTCAGGAAAGCATTTTACTGTTACTGTATTTTCACTAACAGTAAGCTTGCAGGTTTAGTTTCTTGCATTTTTAGTTTTCTGCTTACAAATCCTATGTCAATATTACAGTTCCATGAGAGCAGCAGCAAATAGAGGTAAGCTGGTGCATAAGAAGCATATGAAGTTTTAACTGCATTCTCAAAAATTGGAAATGGTGCTAGAACAATGGTTTCTTCCATGGACTGCATTTCAATGCAGCAAATAAATAATATCAAAACCATTGGTGGGTTCAGAGAATAGTCCACAATCATTTGGACAAAATAACCTGAGTTCCGAGAATGCTGAGGAAAGTCATTACTCTAACAAAGATGTTTCTTTTCCAGAGCCCAGGGATCTGGACTTCCAGTAATCAAGGTTACTTACACCAAGTTCTTACTTGCGGGGAAGTAAATAAAGCCTTTTGTTTTCCCCCACAGGTATCGCTGTTTAAAGTGCCTCAATTTTGACCTTTGCCAAGCCTGCTTTTTCACTGGCCGTCTCTGCAAACCCCATAAGAGATCACATCCTGTTGTGGAACACTGTGTACAGGTAGAGTCTCATTGTACTGATTCATTTCTGTGTTGAGGTTCTTCACATAGACAAGTAAGCAGTAGATTCTTGAACTACATTCACTATAATTATGTGTGTATTAGCCATAATGGCCATGACATATTAGCATTAGTAGTCTGGGAACAGTGAGACAGGAAAAGAAATAAAGCAGGCTTCTAACTTTAGAATGAGTGGTTTTTTCTGAAATAACTGAATAGAGCTATGAAGTATCCCAGTGCAAGTCTTCTTCTTAAGGAGTTTTATGGCAAATGGGTGTGTATTTTACTGTATTCTGTGAGATATGGCAAGTTTTCTGTTAGCAGATAATCCTTAAGCCTGTGAAAAGTCCCCTCAGTGTCCCAATGCGCCTTCATCCCAATCCCAATGCAGACTCATTGAGAAATTAATTCATCCTAAAGTTGTACAAACTCCTGCATGAAATGTCTTTCTTTTTCTCTCTTTTCTGAATGTCTTCAGTTTTTCCACTTTATTGTAAGCTTTTCTGACTCATTTGTCTCTGTCAGTTAGGGATACAGGACAAAGAGGTAGCATGTGCCCAACTAAGATCACATACTTAGACTCCGTTACAGGGGCAACTTGTGCTATCATCACACTAGTGGCAAAGTACAACACTGGGAATTTGTGTTTGGAAGATCAGCTTCTCCTTTGAGCAGGAGATTCCAGATCTTGTACACAGCAGCAGATGGGGTTTTTGTGGCTCTGTATAACAGTATCCTTCTGTTCCAGTAAGTGAGCTGAACAGCACTTAAGGAAGGTCCACTAAGCTGTACTTCCTGGTCTCCTTCTCAATCCTCTGCAGTTAATGTGAAAGATACCTGGGTAGTCAGTGTCTACACTAAAATTAAAGACTGTTAGACTGCTCCTGTAGTCACCCTTTGTCTGGGGTAGCATTAAACTGTTGTTACTTCATTGCTCCCTTTCTGA
Organism: Corvus brachyrhynchos; assembly: GCF_000691975.1. Classification (NCBI taxonomy): domain Eukaryota; kingdom Metazoa; phylum Chordata; class Aves; order Passeriformes; family Corvidae; genus Corvus; species Corvus brachyrhynchos. Next base: position 698,666 of record NW_008238358.1, read on the forward strand.
AAACAAAACCCTATTGCTAACGCTGTGAGAAATTATATCTGGATGCTCAGTATCTGCATTAAAAATAATAGTTCAGTCCCCCAAATATTGTTCTTCATATTCCATCTGTGAGAAAGTAGCAGAATCAGATGTTAACTAATCTCCTCATGTAGAGATTTCTAAGTAGAGACATTAAAATTAATGTGAATGGAGAGTGAATGGGAGTGTGTGTTTGTGGGAGCACCAGAAGGAAGGGCAAGAGAGATAAAGCAAGGCAGGAGATGTTACAGCCTGGATTGCAGCCATCTTGTTGCTGCAGTATTGCAATTGAATCACTGAACTTCGGCTTCCTTTGTGAAACCCTAGTCTAACACTAACCCTGTAAATATTACTTTATAAACCAAATATTGCAATACAGGCCAAAATCTATACCAAAATTTAAAAGATAAGCTACTCACTATGACAGATAGGATTTTTGTATCTGTTGTGTGGGACATAAAGTAATCAGCAGTAAGTTGCTATCCCCATACCTTCCACTCTTAGCAGATGCTGTCCTTGTCTGGGTAAGTTTTCACACTGCCTTTGTCAGGGATTGAGCTGCTGAGTGGGGGTTTGAGATATCTGCACTGTTTTTCCTTACCGTGCTGACACCTTGTGGTAATGTTACTACCACGTTGAGAAGCCCTAGGAGGGATGTGGTGTGTTTTCTTTGTGTTTTCCTGCTCAGTCTGTCAGGGCTCACCCCATGTTCTGCAGCAGTCACCTCCTGGACCAGAATTGTTTTATGTCATCCAATAATACAGCTACTGAGTTTAGTTGTTGTACATGAGCCTGACACTCCTGTGATAAATGGATGTGTATTTTACTATATTCTGTGAGAGGAGGATGTGAGCCATGGAAGACTATATCTACTAATGCTTTATACAAGTATAAAAGTATTTCTTCCTTAGATATTAGTCAGCAGAATTATTGTTGTGACTGTGAGCTTAATCATTGTAACTACCAAAATCCTGTGTCAGGCATTTCCAGGCTGCCTGACTTTTGTCCAGGCAGTGTTTTTCCTAAAGGAATTGGATCTGCTCTTGCCTGTGGTCCTGCATCACCACCCGCCTCAGCTCCTCTTCCAGGGCTCAGATAGCAGCCATGAGCCTCGTCAGATGGTGAAAAGGTGGACCTTTGCTTTCTGCCTTTGCCTTGGACTGTGTCTGTTTCTGGGCAGTACCTGTTTGAAAATTCCCTTTCTTCTTTATTATCCCTCATTCCAACAGATGTCAGCAAAGGCGAATGCAAAGCACTTTCTCCGCACCATCAGAAACAACCTGTTTCAAGAGCGCTGCAGAAGAAAGGAGGCTCAGAGAAGGACAACTCTGGAATCAGTGGAGGAGAGGCACTTGCTTTCTCACAAAAAGACTTTGTGAGTTTCAGTTTCAGATGAATTTATAATCTCTGAATGTCAGGCTGTGGAATATTGCTTGTTTGTGTCCTTTGAGTAAGGGGTTTTGTTATGACAGATACCATTGGTTTTTCATTATTTTTCCCCTATTAAAAGGGGAAAAAATAACTGAGAAGTTGCTGCACATTGTTCTGTAGCTTAACCATGCTGACAACCTAATGATCAGTTGTCTTATAAAATACAACCTGCTTGTGTCTTACTTCCCTACTTCCTTATGTTGTCTCTTTCACTCCATTCCCTTTCTTATACTCAGTCTAGGGTCAAGCATTGCAAGTATTTACTACCTTTCACAACTGCATGGGTTTTTAAGCACCTCCTCTGTGACAAATCCATTGGAAATTAACTGTGAATACTTTCCACATGTGACCCACAGTGCATTCACTGACAGGCATTCTACTCAAGTCCCACTAAATTGGACGCCTCTGGAACTACTCACAATAGCAAGCAACTGATCTCACCATTCCTCTTCTTTCAGACCAGTTGTTTCATGTCCTTTGGTTAATATTTAAAGTTATTACTGTATTTCTACTGATCACAGTGTTTAATAATGAGCATTGGAGGTTATGTTGAGATTTTTCCCAATAGTTTCTCCCTCCTTGCTATGAGATTTTGGTTGATACTTAGGTGTAGAAACTGAAGGGAATGATCATAGGAGATTAGCACTACAAACATACAAAGGGTGAGATTCCTTCCTAGTTGTATAAAGATCTAGCAAATGTCTTGCATCTGACACATGTTCTCCAAATGAGGCTTCAGTGAGACTGAAATAGGGAAAAAATGGTCAGTCCTCTCTAAAATAATTAATTTCATCTTTATGTGAAGGAGGAGAAAAATCTGTTTATAAAACTGGATTGTGCTACTCTGGTAGGTTTGCAGTTAGAAAACAATTTTTTGTATACTATAAGACCAATGGATGATAGTTACAGTGATCCTCATAGAGAATATTATTTGTTTGAGAATATTATATGTTTGTTTTTTAGAATGTGGTGAAATGAAAAACATCTTTCATTGCTAATATTTCCTCTCTTGTATTCAGCAACAAAACAATATTTAATCATTTTGAATGTAATTCAATCTTTCTGGAAGAAATCAAGATTTCTCTTTAATTCTGTGGGGGTTTGCTTATCTACTTTTTGCGTAGCAATGAGACAAAGAAGAATTTGAGGTTGCTGTTACAGGTGTCACTGTGGGGCTGATAAATATCTAGGCTTTTCCTAGCATCGAATGGACTAAACAGCAGCATACTTTGCTATTTTTTGTACTTGAATTTCCTAATATATTTAACTTTTGGCTATAGGAAGCAAAAAAGAGAAGCAGCAAATTGCAGAGACTAAATGGGTGGAAAGAAGAACCTGTTGCTGAGATTCTGTTGGGGGAGTGGAATTTGTTTTCAGGAATTTAATTCTTTCAACCAAAATATGCCAGCAGGCATAGGTAAACTTTATGTCTTGCTTAGTCAATAGCACATCTGTCTGTCTATTTACACTGCATTAGCTTTATTTGGCTCTTCCTGGCTAGCAAAACCATGTGAGTCCTGATCCTTTCCC
>NW_008238358.1:701871-719165 GCF_000691975.1 Corvus brachyrhynchos
TTTCCCTACTCATTATTTCTCTGTTGGTATGCAGTCCTCCTGTGGAATTCAGTGCTTCATCACTACCTGGTCCTGAAAATGTGTCTTTCCCAATGGACAGTTCTGTCCCAGAGTCACCCAGGTTCACACCTGAAAACAGGACTGTAATGCAGAGGAGTGACAATAACAACAAGACACCAGAGCAAGGCAAGACAATAGCACAGGTGAGCAAAACGTGAAGCAATAATAGTGCTAAAGCTGTGAAGAAGACCTAGCAAGTTAATTATCTAATTGCCTTCTAATTCCAATGAAAATGTAATGGGCAGCTTCATCTTTCTGTTAATTCCTCACTTTTGGAAAAAAATGTGGAATCTGAACACTTAGTGAAGTTTGAACTTGGTATCTTCCCAAGATTATTAACTAACTCCTTGACTTCCATGACCTTCAGAAGCACCTGTAAGAATATTTGCTTTGGGGTTTTTTGAGTTGTTGTAGAGTAGCATGTTAAAGTCTAGATGAGTCTGGAGTCCTCTCACTGTTCTGACAGTAAAAAAGGCCATCATGTCTTCCTACTGCAAGCAAATGTCAAAGAAGAATGCCTGAATTCTTATTAGGCTCAGGCCATTTTTGTTACCATGGAAATAGCAAGAGGACAGAATGGGTGCTCTTAGGATAAACCCAGAGCAGTGTCCACTCCAGCTAAAATAGCTAATGCACAAAAGGTCTCCATTAATCCATTCCCAGGTTCCCTCCATAGAAACAATGCTAAAAGAGTGGGTAGGACAGTGTAGCTAAGAATAGTACATAGCAATTTTTTGTTTCTATATTTTTTGAGAGATTGGTAGCTCTGCATTTATTCAGAATATAGGAACACTGGTTGTGTTCAAACCAGTTTGTGTCATCCACTCATCTTGTTCTTCCCAGGAGCCAAGGGATGCAGTAACAGAGAGCTGGCCCCTGTGTGTCAGGTCACTCCTTTGGCTGCTACTCCTGTGCTGGCCTTTGGAAGACCTGTCTTTTAGAACTCCGTTGCTCAGCTCAAGATATAGTGCCAGCCAGCAGATATCTGCAGGAGAAGTTGTGGGCAGACATTGCTTAAACATAGAATTTTGACTGTTGGCGTTTGTCATTTTAGAAAACAGCAGGACAGGACTTGCATCCCCGTGCTGGGATTCTTTCAGGTGCATTGCTCTCCTGTTTGTTTTCTCTCTGGGCTGAGAATTCCTTTTGAGCAGTTTTATACTGATTTCCAAGATCTTATAGTGCAGATTATTTCCACTTTGATTCAAAAGATGTGGACAGTAAGTCTAATGCTTGCTTTTAATAGAATCCATGAACATGGAGGTCCTGGGTGATCCAGCTCTTAGTCTCATGATTTCCTGGTGGCCCTTGTTCCTGCCCAATTTATATCATGTCTCAAAAGTAGCTTAGCTGGAAAGTGTTTGTCTCCCTGACTTCTGGCTCCTGTTCCCTGCATGGTCCAGAGAATGCTACTTCCATCTAAGTCCAGGAGTTTCTCTTCTCTCTTCTACATACAGTCTCTCTCTCCATCTCCTTGTCTCAAAGCAGTTGTGGGACTTGGGAGAGATTATTCCCAGATCAGAATATTCCATTTTATAGAAATTTTTAAGGGTATGGATTTGTTCTAATTTCAAACAAATTCTCATACACTTAAATTTGTCATAGAGCAAAGAATTTGTTCTATAGAATAAATTTTCCAGCCATTAGAAATACTTTAATGCATCTGTTGATTGTAATACGTTAGATTTAAAAAGCTAACTAGTAAATCTGTAAAACACACAAAATCCAAAATTTGCCTTGCACTCTTATAGTAAAACTTGCATATAAAAATGGTATTGCTGATAAAGTTATGGACACATACTTCTTTTTGTTTTAGGCAATAGTCTCTTTTGAAGCAGATGTGTTAAAAATGCACGAATCCATTAAAAGCATTCAGAGTGACAGCAGGTAGGTAAATGCAGTAGTACACTGACCGAAGACTGGTGGGCAGTGCTGTGCCAGCTGGAGGGCTAGAAGACAGATGATTTTTCCATACTTTGGAGATTTTGAGATTTAAGAAAGATCCTATCAAATGAGGATGAATAGTGAAAATTCAGCAACAAGAATTTTTTGATGGAGATCACTGAAAAAACAATGGCAAAGCAAAACATTTTGGTTTGCATTCATCAGCATTTCTGCAACTGCTAGTATATATTTCTAAAAGTAATTTTTAGGCAAAAAGATGTTCATCCACATAAAAATGTCAGAATAGCATACTTTTTCAAATTTTTCTCTGAATAAGGCTTAATGAAAACAGATTTCATAATTTGCATGAAGCTTTTAAATCAAAGTAGGATTTCTTCCTAAAAAATATGCTGTACATTGAATAGAAATTAATAGGCTGAATACAATAACTATTGGTATAAAATCCGTAAGAGTTTATCACAGAAGTTCCTTCTGATATTCAAACCTTCGACACTGTAAAATGTTAATTCCTAAATTAAAAATTTCTTGGGAGGCTTGTTTGCTTGGGTGGCATGACGGGGAGAAAGTTGGTGTATGAGCAACGATGCTTACCTCTTACTTGCATTTTTGCCTTCCACTCCTTCATTTTTGTAGTTGTATATAAATGTGCTCTCTAGATAACCATGCCTATGACCACTGAAACTGATGGAATTACAGCAAAATGTAGAATTCGATCCTGAATCTACTCTCTTTATTTCCTTCAGTATGTTTAGTTCCCTCTGTTCCTGTTCTGTTTCATTCTAAGTACAATTGCTGCTCCAAATTCACACTAGGGCACTCCAAGATTAGAGCTAAACAACTGCAGTTTCATTTTAAGTCTGTTTTCACTTAGAGAGATATGGCAAAGATCTTCAGTTTTCATTTAGATTAGCAATCCTTGAGAGGATATTTGGGATGCCTGCTCCTATAATGCTGCATCACCCTCTGACCCAGAGCTTATCATAGTACTGGGTGAATGAATCACATTACTCATGGGAAACTCTTTATTCTTGTTTGTGGACCAACTTCCAGCATTCACATGTCTGTTCACAGAACTGGGCTCTGAGTTGAAGGAAGACAGCATTTTACAGTGAGGAGCCCTTAAATGTTCTTATAATGGACCACTGTAGTATTAATTTGAATTTTAGATGGTCTGACTTGCTGTCCCATTCAGACAAATCTTGCATAATTCAAGTGAAACTGATGGGGCTCTTGTCTGTAAGCCAAAGCATAACCAAAAGAAAGTGAATCAGATGAACTTCTGAATGTAACTAAGCAAGGCAGATAACTATTTCACATCTGTGATGTGAAGCAGTTGGGTTTATTATTGTAGTGTTAACAAACTTTACTGTCTCTACCTCAGCCATGAGGAAAGCAAAACTATTTTTACCCTGACTTCTTAGAGAAATCACAACTAGAACAGAATTATGGGTGGTATTTTTGTTATGCTATGCTCTGAGTAGGTAATTTCTAAATCTCTGTGTGCATGGGAGGGTGGTACTTCTAATTGCAAAAATCGCAGTGTTTTTTCAAGGACAAGTGGCCTGTGCAGAAGCTATTGGTATAATCAAAGACACTGCAGAGAATACCACGAGCAAGAAAAAACTCTATCAAAGGGGTAGAAGCTACTTTTACTTCATTGTTGCCCAGGCATGTAATGGGAATCTTTTGCAGGTCAGGGATTCGCTGTAAGTAGTTTGCTTCTATACAAAGGGACTGCTATTGTCTCTCCTGTTGCAGCCACCTTTGTGGGAAAGGTAAAACCCCGGGATGCAAGGTTCAGTCCTGGCCATAGTTCCACTCAGCTCTCATTTTTCCTCATCTAGAACACTCATATTTTTGCTAACTCCATGGATACAGTCAAGCTCCTGAAATATTGGCCTCTAATCCCAAAGCTGACAAAAACTTCCTGAACTAGTAGAGGGATAAAGGTTGTGCTAGAGCGTTTGCTTGTTTCTGTGACTGCGTATATTTGTGTATGTGTGGCCAAGCAAAAATCCCACCCTCCTGTATCTCTGGTAGGTACATGAAGAAGCAGTTCAAAAAATGGAAGGACAAAATGCAATTTCTTCATAACTGCCAGGAAGAAAAAAGCTGCAAAATAGAGGCAAAACTCCAAAGACTGAGAATAAGCCATGAAAACCTGCAAATGATGCTGCAGCACATGAAGGAAGAAGTAAAGGTATAGTGATAGGTATATCAAGAATCATCACAGCTACGAGCCATTATTGAATACTAACAACTGCTTTTCCTGCAGAACAGCACTCTTAATACTATTTCATGCACCTTTCACTGTATTTGCAGTCATCTTAGGCTCTTCTCTTCAGAGAAAGCATATAAGGTCTTTGCAGTAGGGATTTTCTTGTCATTCTGTGTGTATCTGGCATTAGCACAGATATCCATGTTAGGATGTTTAAATACTACTGCAGTGAAAATAATGAATATTCCAATAAGAATGAGAAAATGGTGTCCAACAGAAGTGTTAGATACTTCATTGCTGTCTGTTCTTCAGAGAAGAGTCAAAGTGCTGGCACTGAATAAATAAAATGTCATTTCTAATTTCTGTCTTTTATTGGGATGTAATACAGACATCTTATAGAAAATATTTTGTCTCTTTTCAATTGTAGTGATTCTTATCATCACAATTATTTCTGAGATTCTTGAAAGGCCCTTATTTCACAGAAAATGCATACATATTTTCCCCCTGCAGCATTTTTGTAGTACTTTCTGCAATGCTGTTTTAGTACTACTGGCTAACTGAAATATCAATTATTTTCACAGTGTATTTTCTGTGTTTTGTCTATTGTAGACAGTGTTGCAGTCATCAGAGAATCCTTTTGCACAGTGTCATAATACAATGCCAAGAAATCCACATGTTCTGCTGGAAAGGAGAATGCAGGGTGAATTAAATCCTGCCCAGATAAGACCCACTTCCAGAACACATGCAGAATGGAATTCTTTGAATCCCCCAAACCCTGTAAATAGAATGCAGCTTTTACAGGCACCTGAGGTTTCCACTGCAGTTGACTTTATGTTCTCAGATGACCCACTGGAGTCAGTGTCCCTGCGGAGTGACAAACACTTTATGGGACAGCAAAAAAAAGCAAAAGAGAAACAAACATATCTGCCTAAACTGACAGAAGACTCTCTCAGTGGAATGAGGAATACAGTTCTTATTCCCACTGCAATGCAGATACTACCTGATGAGAAGGAAGTCAGAGAGGAAGTGGAACTGCTAATGATAAAGCTGAAGGATACGTTGTCTCTCCAAACCCGACCAGGTATAAGTTCTCCAGTCATCTTGACACTGTCTTCTTACCTTCATCCAGTTTACTCCATAATATTGTTCATTATCATGTAACCCTCAGAGAAACTCAGAATCTTGCTTTAGCCTTTGTAGTATTATTCTATATGGTAAGGTAGAGCATATTCCAGATATAGCCCCTAATGCTGGACTGATTTGGAACTGGATGAGTCAAAGCTCCTAAAAGGAAATCAGTCTTGGCAGTCAATTAAGGAGTGAACTTGAACTGGTGAGGGCACAGAAGGTCTTTGCTCTTGCCACTTCTGTGACACTGTAACTATAACTCTAATCCTAGGAGACTTCCAGCAGTACAAAATCCCTCTGTAATCAATGGTCTTACACAGCAGAGCTTCGTTCAACACTCAGGATGCCTCACTTTTGATAATGAGGATGTAATAAGGAATATGACAGAAAAAGCTGGTGTTTCTACAGAGTTATCTTAGAGATTTATAAAGAGTTTTCTTGTGCTCTGGAAGCATCCAAAAGCTTGGAAAGACTTAAAATCTGTTCTACTTTTCAGCCCAACAAACTGCTTTGCACCAGGAGTTCTTCTCTACAGCTGAGCATGTTTGCAGGTCCTTTTCTGACCTCATCAACCAAGTAATTTCACCAGCTTGTAAATGACAGAAACTACCATTCACCTTACAACTTCACTGAACTACTTAAGGTAATTGATGCCATGTCTCTTAAAAGAGACTCTTTAAAGTGTCTCGGATGCTGCCTTGTAATAACACAGCATGACAGATTTCTGCATTTACTGACTTCACCAGGAACATTTTGGAGAGCTGTGTCCCTTTTCTGTTGGTGGTTTCCAGCTCCTGTGCTGTGGATTCCTCAGCAGTGCAAACAATTGCTCATTTCTCTCTCTTTAGCTGTTGATATGCCATGGTCAAGTTACTTCCTTGGAATGGTGTATTTCTTGTTGATGCCAGCAACAAGGAAAACTTTTTTCCCTGTAATGTACAGAAGGATTTTGAAGATCTGAGAAATGGAAATTATTCAGTACCACTTCAGAGAGAAAAAAAATATAGAGTCAGTTACTTACTATCACTGTTTTGCAGGAGGTGCATAAAAATAGTAAATAAATATATTTGTATATCCTCAAAACCAGTTATGGTTCAAGAAAATTTGCATACTTTTAAGGATTTTAGTTATGTCACAGAAACTATACCAGCTTTCCAAGAAAGAAAATACTCCTAGTTTTTACAGAATTTTTTCTGTGATTACAAAGAAAATAAATTTCACTCCGGTGAACATAAAATATTTTTGGAAGCTCTGGGAGCAAAGCTAGGTAAATTATATATTCTGAAGCTTTTTTTCATATATAATCAAGCAGTGTTTAGGATGATGTGATTGAAAAGGCTAGTGAAAAGCACAGGGCTTAAGAAAAACTGCTCAGCAGAACTCTACATAGATTTTCCACATGGATTTTCCTTCTGTTGTATTTTTCAGGAGTTATAATCATCAAGATAAAGGGACTGCCTGACTCATTAAAGAGGCTAGAAGTCTTGTTTTCTGTTGGTAGCACCACAGCCATCTTCTTGAAAGACCTTACACTGTTGCAGTGAGATTAATGAATATTCCTGGTTCTTTCTGCTAGTTTTGGTCAAAGGAGGCCTGAATTACACTTACTGCAAACACACAAGAATTTACAGCAAGAAGTAATGGTATGCTACTGGAAGCTAACAAGTGGTTTGTCTCTAGCAAAGGAACTGTAAAGAGGGTGAAAATTAAAGAAAAGAAACTTATTGAGGGAGGAGATCATTGGAAAGTGGGTATACCCATATAATAACATAAATAAATATACTGTGAGATAGAAGCTTAGTAGCTTTTGCAATATGCCAGTGCCAAGAGACACACACAACAATCCAAGAAACTTAACTGTTGATTATGGGAAGATACCTGTCAGCTTCTGATGAGGATTTAAATCTCCTTTTAGTGCCTGCATCTGAATTAAACTTGGTTGGAAACAGTAGCAACTGACAACTGCTGGTTTGGTCTGAAGCAACGTTGAACAGACCAGGAGTACAAACTCTTACAAATAGATATTCCTGAACTACCATGAACTCTTCTTTCATGGCAGTATGTAAAGACTCAAAGAAGTGTTTTCCATGCTAAGAAGCAGTTGTTTAGCTCCCAGATCCCTGTAAGATGAAAGGGACAAAATCACAAGGTCTTTATTTTGTTGTTATTCAGTTCAGCTGACAGTGAAGGAACTTCAGTCAGACATGTTCATCCCATCCTTCTTCTGACATGCTCTGACTGAGAAACAGTAAGCCAGGAATGGTATCTGCAAAAACAGTCTTAGCTCACTCAAAGATCTGCCATGAAGTTTATAAGAAAGAGTGGTAGGATGCAATATCCTGTCTTTAAACACAGTGACATTTTTAAATGTTCCTGTATAGCAGATCTACTTTAATCTCCTACTCAGAGCCCTTGTTTGGTTTTTTTTTTTTAATATAGCCATTCTTTCATCACTTCACTCTGTCACTTGCAGGGTTACATGCAGTTATTTGCATCCCCTTTTTTATTTCAGCACAGTTAATAACACAGATTGTCTCTTTACATCAGCAATTTCCAAGTGTTCTCCATAGTGTGATCTATCCTAGAGTTTCATCTGCTTTGTCAGTCTTGCCCATTGCCTCAAAAGCTGAATTTTGCTACAGCCTATTAATTAAGACGCTTACTGAAGCAGAGAAGTATTGCAAATTCATTTAAGCTAAATATCATCTTGGCCCATAGTGGTATTTCTGTCTGAAGGGAGGAAGAAAGCTGCCATGAGCCATTTCCTAAGGGATCCTGTTGTTGCAGGTGGGACTTATCTAAAGTGGAAGGACTAACATCTGCCCAAAGGGCCCTGTGGAAAAGCATCTAAGTTAAACAGGACCCGTTCAGAGAATCTGTCTGGTTTGACAATTGCTAGAGCTTGGGAGCCTATGGGAACAGGTAACACCTGCTTTACTCCAATACCAATCCTCCTGGGCTGAGGCAGCCAGCCCTTAACACTCTTTGTTAGGTGCTGGTCTTGGTAGTTGTAGGGACTGTGAGTGAAGACTCTCTCTCTTATATGGATACAAAGTTGCAAAATGGGGCTTTTAGATGTATTAATATAATGAAAGTAATTATCAGCATAGGTACAGGAGTGAGCAGATCTGTTGTAACAATGCTCTTGCTGCCCTCCCACGTGGTAGCAAAGCACTCTCATAGGCTGTGGCTGCAATTGGGGGTCTGTTGCTGAGTATACTGAACTGTGTGTTCCTGTGTTTATCCTGCTTTAGTGTTCTCTCCTCTCTTGAACATTTAAATGGCGTGTTGCATGCTTAACTTGAAGCACAAATTCAGTACTATTGAAGCTGTTAGCCCTCTTACAGTATTTTGTTTGCTTCCTTAAGTCTGGATTTCCCCCAATGGGACTGTGTTTAAGCCTTATTTTGTTCAGGCCACTAACCATTTCAAGATTTCTTTACACATTTTGTTACTTGAACCTATTTCTGCAAGCTGATGAACAATCAGGAAGCCAGTTTTTCTGTGGGTATTTGCAAAAAAGAAAAAAAACCCAAACCACCAAATATTGCTACATGCTCAAGGAAAGAAACTTTGAATGAACAGTTAAGTGTAATTGCCCTGGAAAGATGACATTTGTAGTTACATCCAGCCAGTCTGGCAATGGAAATAATTTACACCATAAAAGCATTAAATGTTACCTGCCATAAGTTATTTTGCATTAGTTTAATGTCCAATTGCCTATTAGGGTTATCAATAAGAGTCAGAAGAAACTGATTTTTCTACAAAGAACTTGTAAACTAAAAAAGAAGCAAATGCAAGTTATATATGAGAATTCTTGTGATTAAACATTTTAAGTATGAAAGCAGAGGAGCTGGTAAAATCTGTTAACCCTTTTACTGGAAAACTGAAAACATTTTTGGAAGGTATTTTTCATGTAGAAATATGTACTATTTTTCTTTAGTGGGATGATGTCTTTGAGCAGGGGCTGCTTTGTACAAGTGTACAGCTATGCATACAATCAAACATCACCATCTTGACTCTAATCCTGTCTTGGAGCCAGTGGAGGTTTTTTGACAACTTCCTTCTCTGCTTGTCTGTGTTTTATTGAAGGATCAGTTATTTCCTGTATCGGCACCCAAAAGACAATAGTTTGAACAGATCACATGTATTACAGAAGCCTGATATACACACAGATTAAAGTAGGCAACTGCTTGTAAATCATGCAGTTTAGTACGGAGGCTAAATTCATAGGTAATTAAGAAAACCCGTAAGTCCAAGTTAATCAGACATGTAGTGCTCGAAGTTAGAGGCCTTCTTCCACCACATAAATTGACATCAATGGGGATTAAAATGCAAAAAAATAAAGAGAAGTAGTTAAAAATTCTCTACAAATCAAAATCTTAGACTAAATGTGTAATTTCCTCTTTTTTCCTAGCTCTCCAATGATTCTTCCAAGTAATATAGATCTACTTTTGTGTATGTGGATACTTATTAAATCTTCAAATGAGTCTTTCTTCTTCAGAACTGGTGACCTCTGAATATGAGAAAATGTCCCTGAAAAGTGACATAAAAATGCATATAAGTAAATAATTTCCAAACAGCAAAGAGCAGCTGAATACTCAGTTTCCCACATCCGTGTTTCCTCTGCCTTTAGCTGCTGCTGGTCCTCATTTTATCAGCATTACCCCCAAGCCTCTTGCTCTGGTGATAGCCATATCCCTCCATTTGCAAGTTGCCTTTCAGTGTCAAGTCACTTTGATCTTTTCCCTCAGTAGGGACCTTTTCCTTTAGTCTATCTATAACACTCTTCTACTTGTAATTAGCAGAATCAAAGTGCTTAAGACTACTAGGAATCCTACTGACTGGCTTGTTCTCAACCTCTCTGCACAGCGGGTGAGATCTCTCACACTGTCTAGTAGAACATTTGTTATTTCCTTGAGGAACTATGGGGCGTTTTCTTTGCAATGGTCTCTAAAACGCAGCAGATTGTTTTTCTTTCTTTTAGACATACTTGTCTTCTGAAAAAGTAACTGGTTAGCACAATATTTCCTTATTTATCAGACCTCAAATGTACAATAGCCTTTACCCCACTACCCTCCCTAGCACCCTGCAGAGTTGGAAGTTATATCTGTCTTGGGCCAGGTGCAAGGGCTGGTCTGAGCCTAATCACCTGCACCTGTGAGGGAGGTGTGCACAGCTGAGGCCACTGAGTGGGAAGGGGCCGGGGGACTGCTGGGTGAGGAGAAAAGAGGCAGAGGCTGTATAGTTTTCAGATGTTTCTAGAGAGGATATGCTATGTGGCTTCTTGAGGAGGATCTTCTTATATAGCTGCTCTTCAGGAAGATTGCTGTGAGTACAAAAGCTATGTTTTCCTTGTGGTTTTGAAATCTTATTTTGATTAAGAGTTGTTGTAACTATAATGTAACTTCAGTGTTGTAATGGATTCAAAATGCATTTATGAAACCTGCTTTTTCATGGTGTTTGGATTTTGTTAGACAAAAGGGGTGAATTACTAAAGATAGCTTGGCTAGGTAACTGAAAAACTCTCCCTACTTGTCTCAACTTAAAGCTGATTAACACTTCTCTGCAAAATATCTAGGGAAGCTGAAATGCTGCTGGGTTAAGTAGGATTTTAGGTGGATTGAGACAGTTTGTCAGGTTACTCATATCCAACTGTTCTGATTTTGTAGTATTTTTTTACGGCTTGTGTAGAGTTTGAGTGTCCTCAAACTGTGAGTACAGTCAAAAGCCTGGAGGGATTAGACTGATCCAGAAAACAGTGTTTGAATCTGTAAGTCTGGAACTGGGCTACTTGTCCCACTTCTTGGTGCGCACTTGAAGAGAATTGTTTCCCAGGAAGACCAAGTATGGGTAACTGTGGAAGTGCTTCTAAAATGTGCCAAAGTAGTTTTGTTTGGTACTACTGAAAAGTGCTTACCAAGGGCTTTGCTATTTTTTTTTTGCTTGGAGGACTTTTTTTTTTTTTCCTTGGAAAAAAGAGTTCCTGATAATACTCAATCTTCACAAGTAGGATTTATCCATTAGTTCTGAAATGTAATGCTAATAATAACACCTTAACATCAGTGTTTCTGTGCCAAGTTCAGATTTCTGTCTTGCTTTTCCAATTCAGTGATATGTTTAAGAAACTACAGAGAATACAGGTTACAGGTTGCTCCTCATTCCTGATTTATGATCCTGTTTGTAATTAAAAAAAAACCAAAACAAACCCCAAATATATGGAAATTTTAACTATTTAAGAGGAATAAGATGAAAAACTTTGGTATGAAGCAATAAAGTTATCAGCTGTTGTAAAAATAACAGTATAAAGCAAAAAAAACTGTTTCATTTTTGGATTTCTAGTATAAGCCTACTGAAAGCTATTTATACCTGCCCATGTAGGTGTGAAGTACACAAGATAATTTAAGTGCTGTTAGTGCTGCTCATGGGGCTGAGAAAACAGGCTTGTACCTCTCTTTATGCATAGGTGGTAATTCTGTTCCTCATCATTTGCTGTGCAATTTTGATCTGCATTTATTACCAATTGATTTTTACTTTCACTGATGAAATAAGGCAGTAGGATCATAGGTTACAAAGATTAAAACAGCTGGCTTTGTTAAGAAACTGTGAGACTTGGATGAGAAGTTAGCTCCTCCAAAAAAGAATTAGGCTGTCACTGCTATAAGCTGCCTGCTACAGACTGATGTTAATCAGTCGTACAGAGAAATCAGATTAACTGATTACAATTCACAAAACAAAGAGGGTGTGAATACTTAGTAGTACTTAAAATCTCTTTGTATAAGAGTAAAGAAAAGTCAGAATTTATCATAAAACCCTTAATTTGATTCTCTAAAATACATCAGACTGTTACTCTTTAATCTTGACTGGAACAAAAGCTCTTTGTTTAGGAAAATCACAGTGTGATATAGATATGTAGAGCCAGATGTAAACAAAAGGCTAAGTGGGAGTTTAGACAGTGATATTCAAAGCTGCAATCCTAAACAAAAATTAATCTGGTGCTTTAGCCTGGTGGGTTATCTCAGTTTTTGACTGCCTCGTGTGTCTAAAACTGCATTCTGTTTGCACCCAAAAGTGCGTCAGTCTGGTAAGGATTGAGCAACTTGTTGCCTTTGTGATGTCTTAAGAGCACTTGGAAACCAGAAGTGGGTTCTGTGCTGCATGCCAACAGAGTAAAGATCCAGTCAGAGCTATGTGATAGCTCAGATTCTTTGCAGAGCAGGATAGGATCCAGTTGTTGCTTTTAAAATGCAGGTAGTGGTTGTTTGACTCATAGTTTAGAAACTGACCCTGTGGGGGGGGGGGGTTTTTTGAGTCTGAGGGGATTGATTCAAACTCAACTCCTATCTCAAGGCCCAGGATACTGCCTGTAGGTAACAGGGTAAGGACCTCTCAGTCCTTCCTATCCCAAATTCTAACTTTCAATACCCCAAAATTTTTTAGGGCGAGACTGGAATTGTCCAGTGGTATATTGTCCCTGGGGTGCGAGAACCCTGAGTTCAGGTCCATTTTTTAGAGACGCTCTAAGGGATACTTGCTCAGAGAGGCTCTTCACTATTCCATGAACATTCCCCCAAACATCATAATAACTTAAGACACTGCTCTAGGAGGTGGAGATAAGGGTCTCAATCCATTGAAGTGTTAAGGCAGTTCTGCCTTCTCAGTGTGGGCCCGACGTGCTACGTTGTTGGTGATGGCAACAGCACTTCTACCTCTCCATCAAATTACAGCACCTACCCCTATCTGAAAGTGGATATTCTCCAGGCAAGAATACATCTGTTGGTAGCAGGATCAGAACTGAAGCCTTGGAAGGGACTGAGATTTAGGAAAAGCTATACTGTGTCTCCTTCCTGGGAATGAGGAGGGTAAGTGACATGCATATGGAGAGGGGTCTGGTAGTTCTTCTCTGGGGCTGGGAACCTGGAGACTAGGAATTGCAGCATTTAGTGCCACAGGTGGTGGTGTTCTTCCTGGAGCTGTAGTCGTGTATGAAAGCCTGTATGCATCTGAGTCCTAGGTCTGTTTCCATTGTGTGTTGGGTAAAGTTACCAATATGGAAATGGAAAATACCTAGTGGCTGACTGCTAGATGGCAAGTAGACATACCCTTACCCTTCTGCTGAAAGACTGCCACTCTCCCCAACAGCACCAGTGCAATGCACTCCTCTCAGAATGGAGAGTTCAGAACTAGCCTGTTCATAGCACAACTGTGGTAAAAATGCTGCTGTGGAAGAATATGTTGGTATATTCAGCACTGAGCTGCCTTCTTTGTTTGAATACTCCTGTATTACACTTTCTGCTGCTTCTCCTACCCCATCAAACAGAAACTTAAAAGCTGTTATTGGAGTTCAGGTTGTTTGGAGGTCAAAGTTTCCCTGAGATCACATTGAACGTAAACATAGCTCTACAGTTGACTGGGAGGAGTAGGGGGTTTTTGCACAGCACTGTCCTCTGTTTCTGTCCTATTACCACATAGCACAATAGGTCTCAATCTCTTTTCTTTCCCACTAGACTCTAATTATGGCCCATTAGACACATATTAAAAGAGTAGTGACCTTGTTTTCTCCCTGTGAACTGAGAATGTAGGGTAGCAATCTTCTGCTCAGCTTCTGCCAGCTGCCTTCTGCCTAGGCCATGGGTTCTGGAGAGCACACAGTCCACATAGATATCCCAGAAGAGCTGAGCCAGATCCCAGAACAAAGCCCCATGTTTCAAGTTCTCTGAGGATTTCAGAAAGATCATGAAGTCCCAAAAGCCACTGACAGAGTCAGAAATGCGAGGCTTCCTCATCTCTAGTAGAACAGCTGAGGAGGATTCCCAGCACTGAGGGTCTGCCCGCCCAAGAGCTAGTGGATCAATTTGACTATGGCAGAGGAAGGGTTTCACACAGAACACTGCCATGAGTAAGAGAGAGCAGGTGAGTCTCATGGTGCAGTGGATTCTTCCTCTGCTTCCAAGATCCATTGTGTCACTGAAATATAAGAAAACCAAGAGAAGCTGAAAAACATCTCACTCTTAGACCCAAGAATAAGGTCCTGGTACTTTACATGATATACAAGGCACTCAGATATTGTTTCTCTGCTCCTTAAAGATTTGTGTATGCTTTTTGCATATATATAAATACTAGAGGAGTTTCAATGCTCTATGCAGCAGAAACATGCGTAAAAATTTTTCACTCATCCTCAAATCTTGTCTGGAAGTCCTTAATATCAAAAGCCTTTTGCCATTTTTGCTTTACAGATCCCTAATCTTTTTCAGTAAAAATCCATTCCTTTTTACATAATTTAAACCTTTAGGCACTCTTGCTTTTCTCAAAATTTTATAAGCCCTTTAAAATAGTCTTCAGAATCACAAGGATCACTGGACAGCAGGTGGAAAACTTTTGTTGAAAATGTGTTTTAATGGCTCTAATTAATGGAGGTTGCAAATTCATGCAGTGACCAGGATTGGTTTACGTGCTAAAATGCAGAACAGTTCTGAAAAGAGGGTATAGCAAAGCCATCACATAGCAGCTGTATTGTACAACATGTACACATGCATATAGAAACAGAACAGTTCAGGTTGCAAGGGACCTTTGAAGCTCTCTAGTGCAACCCTTCTGCCATTGGCAGGGACATCTTCAGCTACATCCGGTTGCCCAGAATCCTGTCCAACCTGACCTTGACTGTTTTCAGGGATGGGGCATCTTCCACCTCTCTGAACAGCCTGTTCCAGGGTTTCATGACCTTCATTGTAAAAGTTTTTTTTATATATATATATATATATCTTATCTAAATTGATCCTCCTTCAGTTAGAAGCCATCACCCTTTGTCCTACTGCAACAGGCTCTGCTAAAGATCCTGTCCCCATCTTTCCTATAGGTGCTCTTTAAGTACTGGAAGGCTGCAACAAGCTTTCCCTGGAGCCTGCTCTTCTCCAGGCTGAACAGCCCCAACTTTCTCAGCCTTTCCTTACAGGAGAGCTACTTCACTCCTCTCATCATTTTTGTGGCCCTTCTCTGGACTTGCTCTAACAGGTCCATGTCTTTCCTGTGCTGAGACGTGTATGTATATATATATATATATATATATATAGTACCGGTGTGTATTGCAGATCACTAAGAATTGTCTGTTTGTTAAAACTGTGAAATTTGCTAAGTAGTATCTATAACTGATGGGTGGAAATTCTGAGAATGATAACCTTTTGTGGCCAGAAAGGGCCAGTTGTCTCCATCAGATTTCATTTCTAGTATGTACTACTCTGTTGTATTTTCAAAAATGCTTCTAGCATTTCTGATATTGTAACAAGTTTGGGGGTTGTTTTTAGTGTAGCTCATGGCACACAGAGAACTTCCTATTTGTGGAAATCAGCAACATCTGAGGTCAGCATTTAGGACAAAATTCTGTTTAATGTATGTGCTGATCTGCTGAGTGTTCATGCTTGTACATTTTCAGTTTGATTGTTGGGGGTGGGGAAGCTACTTCTCTTAATGAGCTAGATAAGTAGCTGGCTTTTTATGTAGAAAGTCTCTTCCACGAGTGATCCTGAAGAAGTGTTCCTTTGCTATGTGAAGGAAAACGCCAAAGGCAGGATATGGACGCGCAGAGGGATTGTACATGAAAGGTAGCCCAGCCACAGCCTGTGTATGAGACTAGGGAAGAGTAGGCTGCTTTGTGGAACATATTTCATTGTAGAGCGAAAGGACTCTTCAGAGATTTCGGTCCTAGCAATGATATTCTTACCTAGCCCCTTGTCTGGCTATCTGGTTTGGTTCTGGGAGCATTTTTGAGGTATTCAGACTATTCAGAATTTGCTCCCCAACTGCTTAGAGTCCCTTTTTAATCCAAGTTGGGATCTTGTGAAAAGAGCTGGCTTGACAGGCCTGGACCTGAACATTGCATTTAAGGAATAAAAGAGGGCCAGCTTGCTCTTCCCACACTGCCCTGCCTAGTGGATGTCACTTACGACAGTGGTGGTAGTAATGGGGCTGTCCTCCTGCTGCTCCCAAGGTCCCCAAGAAACATCATTCTTCTGTACCCTAGTCCACAAGGCAGGTTTTGATTGCTTTCTCAGAAGCAAGCCAAAAACATCCTGTGAGTCATTACTTCAATCTTGTTTGTGCATCAGAGCCCTTCCGCTGGGCACAGACACCTATGTATGCCATGCAGTATGCACATACCTGTTTACTGAGACTTTTTCAAGGGACATAATTAACTTTGTCAAGTTTCTGGTTTTCAAAGCAATTTAGCAATCTCAGATATGACCATGGTGGGTGGGGAGACAGACATGGGGCGGGGGGGCGGGGGGCCCCAAAACAAAGGAATAATACTAAAACAGTCTATTAATACTAAATATTAAAATCCTTTAAATGATGGATCTGTGACTTTGACAGAGCCCATCTCATTTGTACAGGTTAACAACTTAACTGGTTGCTTTACATTTTCTGCTTCCCAGCGCCTATTCTAAACTTTCTAAGTTACAAAACTAGCTAAGATGAGGGCTCTGGATTTGCCAAAACAAAGGGGACAGCCCTGGGCAGGGAGCTGGTAGGGCATTAATATGAGAATTGGTGCCCTTAAAAGTATGATGTGCATGGCATTTAGCAAAGGCCACTAGTCCTTATGGTCTGGTCAAACTCAGGGCAGCATTGTGCTGTTAGTCTTCTACAAGGTTCAAGATTGTATTTTTTTTTAGATATTTGAGAGCTGGAGGGGATGCTCAGGAAACGCAGATTTCATTAATCTCTTACCTGTGTGTGTGGTGAATGCTTCCATGCAATTCCTTCAAAAAAAAAAATCTTTAGATCTTTCTGTCCATAGATTGAAGTTTGTGTGCGTGTGTGAGTGCTATTTACACTTTCTGCTTCTGACTTTTCCCACCCTCCCCTTTATCCCTGCTTCTCCTTGCAGTTTAGTTTCCCGCTCCACTCCCCGTCATGGATATGCCTTCCAATAATAATTAAAAAGTTAATCAGTTAACTTGTTATCATTTAACTTGGAGCTCTCACT
>NW_008238358.1:719313-738094 GCF_000691975.1 Corvus brachyrhynchos
GGAGCAGCCCCCACCCCCTGGGCCCGGCCGCTGCTCCCGGGCACCCGGAGCTCCCTCCTTCTCTGTGCAGAGCTGCCCTTGCTGCAAGTCTGCTCCGCTTCTCTGCCCCCCTTGTCCTCCTCTGCTTGCGGATCCCGGCCCTCCCGGGCCAGCCTGGTGGCCATGCTGCCTCTGGCCGAGGGGAAGGGGTGCGCAGTGGGGTGGAAGAGTAACAGATTTGGCAAAACTGCGACCCTCCCTTTGCCCCCCTCTCTTAGCAGTGCTGCACCGGGGGGGCAGGAGGGGAAGAATAGAAAGTAAGTCCGACCTTGGAGCTCAAGTTGTCCAGAGCTGGCTCAGACCTGAGGTATCTTGCTTTATGTGCTTGGCTATTGCAGATCCCTCCACCCTAGAGCAGGAGTCTGTGTGGCACGACTAGAGCTATTTGCTGGCTGGGGCTCAGCCCATATGCAGCAGGTCCAGCTCTCCTGGAAGTTAAAGCAGCGACCCAGAGAAGAGCCACAGAAGAGAGCCAGTAAAGGCATTAATTGAAGTAGTTGGGCTGAGCTGCTCACTGCAGCTCAATTTACACAACTTTACCTAAAGAAGAGCTACCTTGGCGTGCTGTACACTCTTCGGCGGAGGGGGGGTGGTCTGGTTACATTTTCTCTCACAAGAAAAATAATGTGATCTACTGTTGTTGCATTTTCGCTCTCTGAGGTTCTCAGCTGCAGCCCCTCTCCCTTGTGACTTCTGTGAAGCAGCTGAAAAATCTGTGTGTCTTGGAGAAATGGGCAAAGCTGCTAGGGAAGTGAAAGGAAACCATTGATGAAAAGGCTGTCTCCTGTTACATGCAGAATGGAGAGAAAAATCTGAGCACAACTCTGCCTGTGCTCCCTGTGCCTGCTGTGACCCCCTTGCATACAGAAACATATAACTCAAAGAGCTGGGGCTCTGTGACCATGCTGATAACCAGTGTTGGACAGAACTTGCTTAATGCCAGCTATTTGAAGCAATAGGCAGGTGAGACCATTCTTTTTCCCTGACTCTGTAGTTTATAGGCCAAATCATGTAGCACCTTGCTGCCTATCTGAAGCCAGTGCAGCTGCACCAGTCCGTACCAGCTGGGGAGCAACCTATTTGTTTTTCCAAGACTTTTCACTGGCAGCTCCCTTCTTCTTCATACCTGGAACCATAATCCCTTCTCCAGGAAGCAACTGTGCTTCAGTAGCATGAGGCTTATCTTCATTGCAGTCAGTGGGGCCACACTGGTTCACATCAGCTGGAAAGCTGGCTTGAGACACTGATTTCTCTGATCAAGACCATTATAATTTCTGTTCTTTCTATTCGTACAGTCCATATAAACGGAGGAGCAACTTCCTCTTCAAACCCTTGATCTTGCGGCATGCCTATGACAATTAACACTGCTTTTCTTTTCTCCTGATGCTTTATCTCCTGAATAAGGAATTCCTGTGAAAGTATATTTTGTGTAAGTAGTGCTACTGTTTAACAAAAGTGCAAGGAACTTTTTGGGGATGAAAGAACACTGGCTAGAACCCTTGTAAATAGCTATACTGTATGACTTTGGCCAATTTTCAAATGTTCCATTTATTTAACAAGAAGTGTGAGTTTGGGAATGAGGGAAGTAATGGTCACCAACTGCTGAAACAGACTTCAGGATGAACTGAAGAGTGCAATACCTTGCAAGGGGCCCTTGCAATGTGGTGGGGGAAGCCTCTCATACGTAGGATCTCCAACATTTCTTCTCTGTGCTATCAAATAGAGGCTATTCCAGTAGACTTCCTTCTCCTGAGTTCTAGGGCTGAAATGGTCCTTAAGGATCAGCTTTTAGTTTTATTGGTTTCTTTTTAATGTCTGCTCTGGAGCTGATTCTGGACCCATGTGCAGTCTGGAGCCTCCTTGGCAAGTGAGTAACCAGCATGCTTCTCCTTGCCTCTGTGTTTGGGGATTGAACCTGGCAAAGGAGAGAAGGAAAGTGTGCAGATAAGACCTGGCTGTTGTGATGAAACCTGAAGGCAGCTCCTGGGTAGAAAAGGCTCTGGGGCTGCTTGTGTTCATGGTTGGCCTGGCTGCAGGGGCCAGAGCAGAGCAAGATTAAAATGCCACAGAAGTGGGTTTTGTTGCTGTTTCTGGGTCTGTGGTCTGTTGTTCTAAGGACTCTGCCGTGCATTGTTAAGGGTAGAGCCAAATGGAAAGAAAAAGGTTACATGTTTCTTGTGAGTTGATAAGTTTCTGTCAACCTACAACCTTTGTGGATTCATTGTTAACAAGTGAGTTTATTTGAGTCCCCTTCTGGGTGCACTTTATCTGGTTTTGGATCAAGAACAACATTGGTTTCATTCCACTCAGAATCCTGGCAGACCCAAGGGAACTGAACCAGGGACTCTCACAGAAATGGGAGTTGCTGCTCAAGGGAAATACTGCTACAGATAAAATAGTTGGCTCCACGAATACTTCCTGAGCCTACTATGCTCTGCTCCCTCTGAACCAGAGCACTTATATTCTATTTCTGGGAAAGAGGTTTTTGATAATTAGATTGATCACCTCAGCCTCCTAGTGGAGAAGAAACACCAGGATTGGTCATCTCATTCAATTCCACACACTCCCTCAGTAAAGCTTTCTGTGCCCTTCTTAAGCTACCAATAATCTTTCTTTAATTACAGTGCATGATATATTCCCCAGGAAGCCAGTGCTCATATCTTATATGGGTCTCCATATCTTATGAATTTAATTCACATAAGCTGTAGGTCATATCCAGAGTCATTTGCATAAGGATTTTTTTATCAAGAAAAATTGATTATTTACTTATAGATGAGACAGGTTTCAGATCATGTAACACTACAGAAAGAATGCTATTTCTACCAGAAAAAAATAAAAATAAAATAAAGTAAAAGCTAAAATGATCAGGATATAGGAATAAGGGATAAGTAAGAAAAGTAGGAGGCCATTTCACTGGTATTTGCATTTGGAATAGAGCAAAGGTGTAAATAACTATACACAGAGTTGCTTCCTTCCTGCATTTGCTTCCAGCAAACCTTCTGATGTGGTTTAAAATTAACATTTAAGTTAATAGACAGTGGCTTATGGTTGCTTGAGCTAAGTAAGCATTTACACATAAAAAAAGACATTCAGCACTGAGACTGAGAGACAGCAATGTGTGATGGGATGCACAGCTTGCCTGTTAGTTCCATAAGCAGACACACCTGAATGCAGTATTAGGCTTTTTTAAATGTCCCACATGATGAAAGAGACCTCTTTTAGGCTTATTAAAAAAAATGCTTTACAGACATATTCTTAGCTGAAAGTTTGCGTTTTGCTGAATTGGGTTCCAAATTATTCCAGCCTTGTGTGAAACCTGGGTAAGTGACAGCAAAGGCAAAACTTGTGATTCTCAGAAGGGGAGAAACTCAAAGGTCTGTCAGCTTTAAATTCATGGTACCTGGCAGAGGCTTGATTTTTTTCTTCAAAGTCCATAAAGGCAGAGTGTGCCAAAGGTCTGTCAGCTTTAAATTCATGGTACGTGGCAGAGGCTTGATTTTTTTTTTTTCTTCAAAGTCCATAAAGGCAGAGTGTGGAATCCTAATCCCACTTTTAACTTTTCAATTTCTCTTTTAACCAAGAGATTAAACTGCCCTTAAAATGGGCTCCCTGACAAACATACCTAAGAGCCTCTTGGAAATGAAATTAAATACTTGATCCAAAGTCCGTGGCTATATTTTATTCATTTTTAAAATGATATGTAGAGGGCTTTGAGTAGCTAAACCTGTTTTTTTAAGCTTTTGATGTCAAGTTGTGTTTTTTTGTTTAGGTGGATTGAATCCACACTCACAAATGAATTTGATGATCTCACACTGCTCTAAACAACCCTCTAGGTCTATTCTCTGGTGAAATGACCGGCATGAAAGTCACTGGATGTGATGCAACACTTAAGCGTTTCTAACCAGTGCAAAGGTGTAATTAAACATACAATTCTTCAGTGCTGTACACTATTGCTGATGACCTGAAACATTTCCATGGAGCTGGCAGACAAGACATGGGACAGGCAGGTGACCAGTGTATTTCTGTGCCAGGAGCCCTGGCATGTCTCTGGTCTGTGCTGAGAAGTGGCCTTCTGCTAGAAGGTTTGAGGAACTGCAGCTCCCTATCAGAATAGACTTGTCTTTAATAATGTGTTCCTCTCTCTCTCCATGCCTACCAGCTGTTGTATGTGAGCAGCTCTGTCTCCAGGGCCATGTTTGGAGTGTTTCCCCAAGAGAAAATTCAGATGCCATGTCAGAAGTGTGAACTGGCTTAATTGTCGAAGCCACTTATTTAAATTAATTTGTGGAAGAGGTAACAGTTCTTCTGGCAAATGTATTTAACACAAGCTTTGAAAAGACATGTGGAGCAGGTATTTTTACAAGTGCAAGCTAAGCAACGTTGGTTAGAAAATTAATATATATTTTTGAAAACATAATCTGGTGATATGTGACATAAATGCAAATGACCTTTGTAAAGGATGTGACCACATCTCTCTAGACTAAAACATTCCAAGAAAATAAGAAAGAACCCCAAACTGATTAATATAGTACATCAAAAGTTAATTGTTCACGTCTTTTGGGCAAGTTGTCCCACATTAGCCATTCAGTTAGAGAGTTTTGATTCATTTTAATGGCATTCTGGATATTTATAGCCAGACAACTATTAGTTTTTGAATTAAGGGATCCATTGCCATTTGGGTACTGGACTGATATCAACATGTTCCAGAATAAAGTCATTGGTTCTTCTGATTCAGTCTTCCTGCTTCCTAATGTTCTCACAGATAATGAAGAAACCCTTATCCATCAGCACTCCAGGCAGACAGGAGAGTCACACTGGGTATGTCACAGTTAAAAGAGCAGTTCAGTGAAACATGTTTTCATAAAACTGCCACTAACATCTAACAAAGCAAGGCTGTTATAGGATCAGTTTCTCCCAAGGAATTACGGCCGGATCTTCTAGGGGAAAAAAGCACTTTCACAGTGCATTCTTCCCTGAGCTGAGTAGGACTGCAATGTCAAGTCTCCTACCTTTTCTTGCTCTGAGGGTTTCTTTCCTGCAGCTCTTGGGAGAAAAGGGTGTTTGAGCATGCTTGTCTCAGGGCAGCTCCTGGGCCAGCCAAGGAAGGGCGCTAGCCCTGCCACTGTCACACCCATCCCACGGCACAGACGCTCCCCTGGCAGCCAGGACCCCATGCTGGCAGTCTGCACATTTCCACTTGAAGTTGTTTGGGAAAATAGTCTTCAAGAACAAATTAGAGGGGGGGATAGCAAATTATTTAGGGCCAAGAAATAAGTCACAGGAGATTCTGGAGCATAATGAGGATATTCTGTCTTGTGTGAAAGGGAATTGTGGGATCTTCAGCTCTCCCTGGTTACCTGCTCATTCTCAGACTGTTTGCTGGACTATCTGATTTACTCTGTGTTCTGCTACTAGTTCCTACTAGGGTTCTTTGGCACTTACAAAGTACTTGCAACTCTTCAAACCACAAATGTGAAGCCTTAAAAGCACGCTACTGATGTTGTCATAGGAGAAAGTTGGGGGTTTTTTAATGTGTAAGGTCTGTCATGAATAATTTATTGTCAGAGAAATCTGCCTTCTTGAATTATTTTCCTGAATGAAGTAGTAGTACAAGCTCTGTCATTTAGAATACTTAGATGAGACAAAACCCTACATTATCAGTAAGGAACCATGGGATAGAGATAGAACATTGGGGGTTTTTAAAAAATTAAGTATATATTTTATTTATTTTTAGTAGGTCAGGCCACTCAGCCTTTGAAACTCCCATTTTTATTTCACAAATGTACCCTTTGAAACCTATTCTCAAAGGGAATGCTACAAAGGTGATACTAGAGTGGATTTCTATGTAGTAAGTTTCTTTAATTTGGAGCTTCTGAAAAGACTATAGTTTGATTTAACAAGGTCCTTTCTTTCTTATCCTATTACTGATTAGGCAGAGCTAAAAAGCTGCATATTTAATGAAGATTATAATTTTTTTGAATACCCAGGGAGGGGGCTTGTCTCAAACTTATGGGCCACCCAGCTCTGCCTAAAACCACTGCTCCCTGGCCTAGATGCTAAAGGTCACCTTTGAGTATGACAGCTCCTGTCCTAGAGATCTTGTGTTTGAAGTGAAAAATGCCCAGCCAAATCAGAGGGAGGAAAACTGAAGTAAAAATGTAATGGGACCTGAATCTTTTATCTACCTGCCCAGCCCTCTGATCCAACAGCACACAGACAGGATTCTGCAATGTAAGGGAATTGTTTTTCTTTCTGCAAATGAGGCAATTTTCAGTCTTGTGTTCAGAACCTCATCATTACACAAAGCAGAAATTAAAATCTTTAATTTCCTGAAGCTTTTCAGTGAAAGCTGGAGGGCACTAGAATAGTTTCTTGGAACTGCTTTCTCATTGCACAGAAATCCTGGTCAAGCATTCATCGTCTGTAAACTATGTTATTGTTAACAATATCTGTAAGAGTAACTTCATAATGGAGCAAGTCTTGAAATAGTAATAACAGAGTTCAGATGTGCCTGAAAAGAAATAGGGACTCCAAAGGAAACAGGCTTGCTTGTGCACTTTGCATCCATCTGATTTCATTGTTGTGCCACCCTTAGAGCAGGGCATGTTGACAAGGGAAAAGGTCTGGGGAGGAAATGGATGGTCCAGATATGTCAAATGCCAACATAAATATATGAATGGATTGTGGAGATTTAGATTGTGGTCCTTGTACTGACTTTTAAAAGTAACTTGAGCCTTCTCTTTGAAAGCACAGATTGAGACTGCTTAACAAAACCATGAGCACTGCAAGTTCTGTGTAGTCATTCTCTAATTATACAGTTATTAGTGTATTTTGGAGTAAACCAGACTGCTATAAATCATGTTTTGGGAAGAGGTTCTTGTTAGGGAGATAAACATCTCTGTTTACATAAGCTGAAGACATGAGTGGAAGCATCTTTGTGTGACTGCACTAAGGCTGAAAGTCAGGCTTTGCTATAGACTTTGGTGGAGCTTCAGGTGTCCTCAATGCTGCTGCCACACAGCTTGGCCCACTGACCAGTGGAAATCAGGGGTGTGTTGTGCCAGTAGGGTCTGGGCACTTCCTTCAGCTTGACAGTACAAGGTGCTGTTCAGCACAACTCCCATCACCTTTGTGCAAGGGTCCTTTGGACATTGTCAAAGCTGCAGGCTCACAGGAAAATCTGTTGGTGCCATTTCCTTCTGAAACCCTCAGGTACAGAAACTTCTACCTCAGCTAGTCTGCACTCAGTAGCCAGGTGGGAGGGGAAGGAGAGGGTTGTTTCTCTGAGAAAATAACTCTGCTGTTACAAGTACTGTGAATTACTTGGTTGTGCTGAAGTTCCAAAGGGCATCCAGGTGCCCCATTACCTGGATTAGACACTAGGGATAGATCTGTTCAGTTTTCTGCAATACTAAATACTCCTTTCTTGGAACAGTAAAGCATTTATGTACTGATTAGGA
The DNA here is from genome assembly GCF_000691975.1 of Corvus brachyrhynchos. Lineage (NCBI taxonomy): Eukaryota > Metazoa > Chordata > Aves > Passeriformes > Corvidae > Corvus > Corvus brachyrhynchos. The sequence continues at coordinate 726,813 of NW_008238358.1, forward strand.
GTGATTCACTGTGCTGTGAATCCATAGCATCCTGAGTGATGTGTGTTGAGGAGTCCCCTCTGAAGAGCGGGTACATAGTAGATAATTAAAACCTCAACAGTCCAAAGACCCAATCTATGAAAAACTGTCCTGAATTAATAAGGTCAGTGCTTATTCTATTTCAAGACAAGTCATAAATTTATATCTTGGATGTAAAGTGTGAGGGCAACATGCATAAGGATATTGATTCTTGTTTCCATTGTACACAAAACACTTTCAAAGGAGTCAAGTGGGGAAACTGGGAGCTGTCAGTTGTTAGCCTATGCTTCCTGCAATTTATATGGAAGTAAGTTTAGCACAGCTGTCATGAAGTCACCATTTTAAAATTTCTCTTAAGGTTTATGCAAATAGCACTAGGTTTAGACGTGCTTCATTCTTGAGAATAAACTGATCACCATCTCAGCTGGAGATAGGAAACCAGTCGAAAGTAGTTGCTTGTGTTGTTTTTTGGTTGGACACTGTCTGGGTTAGACTGCAGAAAAGCAAAGCATGTTATGTGTGGGGTCGCTTCCTTTCCGCACTAGAGGCGACACAGATGTTACAAACCACAGCATGTTACCAGTGTGTAATGTAAGGAGTGCATCGTGCTCGTGCCTTTGTCCCCAGTTAAAATACACCTTTAATAACCAGCCCTTCTCTCTCAACCTCTTTGTGTAGTGCAGATGCAAACATTGCTTCACAGTCTCTGAAGCAAATTCAAAGCCTTTAATAGTTTGTCAGATGGCTGAGGAAATCTATGAGTATATGATATATAGTGGTGGAATGTTGTGCTTATGAAGTCTGACAACTGGACTTGGACTGCGTAAAATGCATTTAAGCTCCTCCATGCTTTGAGTTACCAGCTTTGATGGGGAAATTCTTATATTGGCTCAGAAAGTGCCACTTTCCAAAGACTAAAGCATGGCCTGTTACAGTGTTAGTGGTAAAGATGAGGACTATCCCATGACTTATGACAAAGCTAAGCTTTTTTAGAAGAAAATTTTAATAAGATGAAATCAACTGACACTTGATTATGGGTGTTCTACAGATTAGAGCATTCAGAATTACACTGCCCCCAGCAGTTTGTGGTTGTTCAGAAATAACATGTTAAGTGCCTGGTGATGTTGATCTGATGTGGAGTCCTTGTACTAATCTAGGGGTTGTATCCCCTTTTGAGTTACATGTTCCCACTAAATAACTTGTTCCACAAACCTACAAAAATGTGCTTGCTGAGTTGTGAACAATGAATCACTGAACTAAATTATAGTATGTGCAGCTTTAAGATGTTTTTGTGACCTTTTGCTTTCAATTGTACTGGTTTGAGCACCTCTACTACTAAAATTCTTAGTTACTTTTTTTTATTTAAGCTTTTCATGGGCACTTAATCTCTGTGATGTTACTGATGGATGAGTCATGTTAAATTAACTTTTCAGCTCTCGTAGGTAGGAATCTATAGGCAGTGCATTTAGAACAAAAGGGGGTTTTGGGCTTGTACAATGTGGCTTGTTGTTGTGTTGATTTTGTTCATGATAGTAAGTGCCCTAGCAAGATCGCGGTTCAGTGTTTCGAGCTGGAATTGTGAAAGTTTTCAAAAACAATTCTAAGAATTTTTCTCGTAAAATCCAGTAAAAGCTAATGTGGATCTGTCTCTATATTGCTTTTCTATTCATATGCTGCAAAACACTTAACTCCTATTTCAAGGAATCTGTCTATTCTAATTATAGCCAAAATGTTGCATGTTTATATAGAGTCTATAGATAAATCCTATATTCAAATGACAGGAAATAGAAGTGGATAATAGTGGATCCATTAATGAGAGTGTTCCCTCACTCTATAGTTCTAAATGAGAAGCATGCTTTCATACAGAACCTTGGGAGATACTAACACAAAAGCGTATTTTGTTTTCCTATCTGGAGCTGGAGAAAGCAAAACAATATCAGTAGTTATCTGGTAACTGTGACATGCATGCATTTAATTTTCCCAGGCTGGCTTCACTAGAGTTAGTCTGGTAAAAAAAGAAAAGGGAAATTGAGTTTTATTCAGTATTCCATTAAAGTGATGGCCATAGTATCTGCTTGTTACAGTGTAATTATTTAAAGAATACTTCGAGGGCCTCATTTTGAACTTCTTGTAATTATATAATTCCGATTTTTGAGCTGGAAAAGGCTTCCCTCAAGTAGCAAAAGCCTCCAGGTCTCACTGAACTCAGTGCAGCCAGCAGCTGGGACTGAAGCAGGCCCAGCACATCCTGCGTGCCAAGGCGCTGGTTCCATGCACGGCAGAAAGGCTGCGTGCAATGTCCTCCCACAGACAGAGCCTCACTGTGAGATTTGACACAGTTTGAGATCTTTGATAAAAGAAAACTCCATTCAATTTCCATTACTACAAAGGTGATGATTCCTTGATCACAGAAATTAATTTAAGCTGAGAGAATAAATAAGGAAAAATAAAGATTGAAAATTAAAAACTACTCCATTCCATGTTCATGATGTTTTTAATACTCATCTTGCTAAGATGCAGAACAAGGACTATTGAATTTCCATTCATTAGCAGCCAACAGGATATGAATGAGTATTAACTTCAAACAAAAACTTGATTTATAACAACATCAAGTTGTGCACTTAAAAAAATAGTTACAAATCATTTTTAAAAGGAAGAGTAACAGTGGAAGCAGTAATGAATATAAAACATGACTGATTAAGCTTAAAACATAACTTCAAGTATTCTATGGCATTTCCTCAGACATTTGTCTCATCTGTTTGTGCAATACCCATCTTTGCATAGTAAAGAAAAATTGGTCAGACTCCAGCCTTAACTAATCTGTTTCTTGAACATGCACCTATACAGCTGTTAATTTGCCTGGCAGACTTCTCTTTTAGGAATATCAGATCAAATCAGTGAGATCATGCAGCAGACTGGAATGAGCTATGCAGTTACCACAGTTTCTTGTTCAGCTGAATAGGTAAATAATGGAGCAAAGGTAGAGTGGATGAGATGGAGGCACAGTCAACCTGGTCGTCTTTTGGTGACGCTTTGCGATGAGTAAGTTACTGCTAAATGGATATGCACTTCCCAAAGCACAGCAAGGAGGATGTACAAAATCAACACCTACCAGACCCAGTTTTTTAACTGTCTACCAGCACAGGAAGCACTTCAGCCTATACCTACTCTGAGCTGTGTTGTCGCTTGTGTTGTGTGTACACACAGGGCAAGAACTCTTGTTCTTCCCATACACACAATGGCTGAGGACTGGAGCATAAATTCAGTCAAGAAATCGTAACTCCTATGAAACTGCTGGTGTAAATAAAAAAGTTACTCCAGCACTGAACATATATACATAGTAGTTGGGGACCACTGTGGTCTGATTTAAAACATCACATCACACACTAACAATGTTGTTTGTGAAATGCTTCTCCAAGGTTTATTACACAGGTAGTTTATGTATATCCAGTTGACTTACTACAATTTTTCATATCACTGGTGTTTCTGTTGTGAGTTATGCTTGCTTTGGAAGCAGAACCTGAAAAAAGTTAGACACTGTGTTCCCAATCAAAGCATTTTTAGAGAACCATAATACCATTGCAAGTATTTTTGGTTTGTCATCAGAGAAATGTCACTAATTTAATTCTGCTTAAAACCAAGCAGGAATTTTTCAGAATAAGTTTATAATTTCCATTAATGTCAACTACCTGTGTGCAGCACCTTTAACTTATAATGTAGTAAGTGTAAATGTGATTGTTAAAGCTGATTGAAAATATCTAATAATAACTGTGAATCAAACCCCATATATTGAGACTATTGAATTGAACATTATAATAATAAGAAAAATAACTGAAATGAGGTCTTCTAACTCACAGGAAAACATCTGCAGCATTTTCTTAATGTTTTGGCTCTTAAAGCTAACTTGGGAAATGGATTTCCTCTGAACAAAGATGCAGGAAATAGTGGACTTGGGCTTCTGTTGTTATTAAACTACAAGTTCTAAATTAGATCCAAAATTACAAAAGTCTTTAATTCTGATTATCAGATGCAGCAATAAATTTTCAGTTACTTCACTTACCAAATTTTTTAAAGTCAAAGGATGAGCCAGACTGTACTTTAAGGGAGCCCTAAACTAGACCTCTTCACATACCTTTCCCAAGGCAGCTGCAGCCAGGCTAGCCTGGTTCTAGGGACACAGGACTGCTGCTCAGGACTTCTCTGCAAAAATCTGTGTTTGTACAAAAGGTGTCTCTAAAAGTAATGACAACGCACCTGAAATTACATGGGATTTTGCACATATTGTGATGGTAACTGGCTATCCTTAGCCAAGGGTCAAAGTATTAATCTTGCATTAAACTTTGAAAAGGGACATGCATCAAAGAGACGCAGGGAATGAGTTAAAAAGGTCAGTCACCTTTGCAAGATGCTTCGAGTGGATGGGCAGAAGGCAAGAGAAGAATAACTCATTCCAAGCTTTAACATTTTTTCAGTATTTTAAGGCTTATTAAAGTTTTTATTTTACAGGATCTAGGCAGGAAAAAAGTAGCTATTCTTCAAAGAAAAAAGAGAGCTTGGCACTTCTGTGATTAGTTTGAGTGTGTGTTCTTATACTATATCATGGAAAATTCTACGTAACAGCCAAAAAAAGTAATTCAGACTTATAGTCAATACATAGATATGCATTTATACATTTTAATTGTTTTTGGTTTCAAGCATACAAACTTTAGATCACATCTGTTTGGTGTCAGAACTCCCTGCATCTGCATGCTGTTATCTGCCTTTTTTGAGCAAGCCCAGAACATCTGCTGTACAACATGCTACAGAAAAAAAGGGGAGGGGAAAAAAACCCAAAACCAAACCCAACATCAAAAATAGATTTACATAAAGAATAGAACCTTTTTATATGGAAATTCTTTTCTTTCATATATATATTTATATATAGTCTGTGAAAATGATACATCAAAATCTTATTTCCATATTTACACTTTTTCCATGTTGGAAGAATTCCATCCATCATTCACTAGCTTCCATACCCAACAGGCTCCTGTCCAAGGTGGACAGTGAGCTCATGGAGCAGGGAACCCTCAAGTCCAGCAGCAGAATGTACCGCGTGGCTGGAAAAGCTACTGAAGCCTGGCACTGGCTTCCCAGTGGTTTGTATTTATTGGGCTGCAGATTCTGCTTGGGGTCAGCTTGCTAACTTGGTTGTTTGTAAGTGAGCCATGCAGGTTACCCTTTCAAAATTAGCTCCTCATGCCACTGGAGTTTGATAAGAAAAATGAAGTCATGCGAACTCAAGTGAAGTTAGAGTGCCAGCAGGCTGGGAAAGAATCTTTTGCGATTCCATTATTTTGGAACAGTTCTCTTATTGCAGTTGGTCTGTGTGTGTCCTTTAGTTTGAGAAAAGGAAAAAAACACCTGATTTTTGAAGCAGTTTGCTTGTACCACTTGTCAGTTAATGTTAACAAGAGAAAGGTGAATAGAGGAAGTATTTCCAACTTATCTCCAAAAAGGACAGTGTTCTACCAACTCAAATCCCAACTTTATGTTTATAGTTACTGTTCTCGTGTTCTTCTGTACTGATTTAGTTCCTGTGTAGCTACAGCAAAGACATCATACCCAAAATCCAGTAGTGCAAGAAGCAGCTTTTTGAATGGCGTTTCTTCAGATAGGGCCTTGTTGAGTTGGATCGAACCTTCGTTTTTTGACATTTCTTCCAGGTTGCATCAAAAGGAGGTAGAAAGAGAAAAATGCAAGACATTAGTTAGATATAACAGGAACAAAGCCATTGCTAAGGTCATAGTAAGGTAAAAGGCTCACACTGACACAGTTTAACCAATAACTTTTTCAAGGGGTAACTATTTCAGGAATTTGGTTGCATGCTTTCTATAGCATGGTATCAAGTACTGGTTTCCTTATGCAGTTTAAAGATCATGCTGGCATACAGAAACCAATTATTTCTGTAGTACTTCAAGTGGTGCTCTAAATTTATAGAACCTTTCAGCTCCCAGTAACACATGTGTGCACTAGGCCAAGAATGCACACATTCACCTAAAGAGAATGAGTCATAAGTGCCAGGAATGGCAACACTCAGCCCACAGAGGCTCGAGTTCTCAGAGCAAGTGCCCAGCCCTGGCTACACCAGAATTTAGTTTATGTAATCCAGTGTGACAAAAGTGTGTGTGCCTTTGTGAGCTCTTACCACACTATTGACCATAAGTGCTGTGAATCTTAGTAAGGTGCAAAAGACAGCTGAGACATTGCATTCGAAGGAGACTGGACAGCTTTGTCAATTGTGTGACTAGAACTGAATGTTAACAGTGGCAGCAAGCTGGTGACATCCAATCTCCTGCGATGTTGATGTCCTATGTCAAACAGCAAGACATTAGGAAGCAACAACAAAAGTTGGGTGCAACCTCCCCAGTATCTGGCTTTATGTGGGGCATCAAGCAAGGGGCTCATGCATTTAGTTTTACCATTGGGCATACACACCACTACCACCACCGGACCAACATGCAAAAAATACAGAACGGAATTCATATATTCCCTAAAGCTACAGACCAACCCCTGGATTTTCAACCTTCTGCAGCCCTGCTACCCTCTACCATGGCTACAATATTTATAAATATTCTATACATAAGGTTTAACTGGTTGTTTGAGACTAAGGCAAAGGCAACTTCTTTTTGAGAGGACTTCCAGAGGCTGGTAATTCTTGGGCATCCTTGATTTTGGTTTTTCCCTTGGATGCTTGTGATTGGATTTGTGTGAGATGAATGCTTAAGAATTGCTAGTTTCTGAAAGAAGATTACTCTATTCATCTTTCAATCTTTTCCCCTCCAGGATTACTGTACTAATGCTCCTTTGGAGTGAGGCTGACATTACCTCAGTATCTCAATTCCTCTTCCTCTGAAGTACAGGTAAATTTGAGATGAGGAAATTAATTTTTCAGGCCAACTTGCAAAACTCCCTGATAGGAAGTATGAATATACAGAACTTGGTTAAATGTGAGTTAAAGGCTGCTGTGCATCTGTTTGTCCTGCCAACAGTTTCAATGGGAAAAGGACGTGTCTGCTTCTCTTCCCCCCACCTCCTCCTTTTAAATACTGTCTAGCATCCTTGAATTCAAGCACTGCTGATAAACAACTGATTACCAGCCCTTTTAAATCAACAATGCAGATGAAAAATCCAGGTGACATAACTTGTCCTTCTACTATATAGGAAGTACCATATTCCAGTTTGCTTGAAGAGGACAAGTCCTTAAAACAGACTCTGAATTCCATTGTTACCTGAGCTTATTTTAATTAAAGAAATGGACTTTATAAAGTCTTAGAACATGGTACAGAGGACAGATGCTATGCTAGCTTCCCAGTACAATCTAACGACACTCTTTTGACTTTTATCTTATCTGTTCTTTTCTGACCTGATCTCCACTCGTATAGTGTTCCAGTACAAACCTCATCGTGCATTCTGTGATCTGTACAAACCATATATTTATTCATTTCCTAGTTTTATTCAGCAGAAATACAGCCTTTGAGGAACAAGATGCTGACCAAACCACTGCCTTTCTTCACTTAGGCTATTCTGCTAACAATGTTTTATGAGAGAGAGAAACATGTGAAGAACTAAAATAAGAGCCTGAAATACGGAACATGAGGTACAGTGTCAATAAGGAAACAGTACACACACGCAAAGCTTTAAAAAGAGCTGCCACTTCTCTCTGCTGCCATGTAGCACTTCAGAGGTGGGCAGGGAGGTGTTACCCTGCAGGAATTGAAATTCTGTTCTGATTCCCTGACCTGCTTTAATATCTTCATCCTGAATTGCCAACCATTATAATACTAAAATGAAGACAATTAGTAGTCTAACTTAAATTGGCAAATAGAACAAGTCTCCCTCTTCCCCAAGAAAATTCCAATAAAGGAGAGTAGGTGACTAGCAGGTTCTGGATATTTCCACCATTTATAGCTATGAGTTATAGCAGTACAAGGTTCCTTCTGCTATACTTCAGTTAAATGGTAAGGGGGTAGAAGTGTCCTCTATGAAAGGACACACAGGAGAATGATGCTGCTTCCTAGTCATTTGTTGGTTTATGTGGAAGATCTTAGAACATCTACTTCTTTGCATTTAAAGTTTTAATGCCTCTTTAAATAATGAGGGTCAGCCTTTCTGTCTGTAATCCAACCAGAAAAAGGAACAAGCATAGGTGATTTTTAATCAAAAAAGCACTCCATGCTACAGCACATCACTGCCTAACATGGTCATATTTACAAACAAAAAATATTTCAGAAAATAAAAACTGGTTTCAAAAAGGGCTGGAGGCATTCAAGAAATACCTTGCTGCAATCTGCTGCATTCTTTTTGTGCCACTAACTAGGAATATGGTCATAGAGTACATTACTTGCAAATGTGTGCCCCTGTCTGTGATCATGTAAGTACAAAGCTTTATTGACGTATTTACAGATTTTATGCAAACCCAGTTTTTAACCACTTCAACTAGCTAATGTTTTCATAGGCATTCCTAAAGCATGGTTCAAATGCTGAAGAAGAGCTTAAATAAATAAGCTTTTGCTACAAAACTGATTAAAATTAACAAAATGAGGGACTAAAATAAGCAACTTAAAATAACACACTGACCTCCCATTTATTCCAGTAGGTAGTTTCGGAAAAAAGTGAGAAAATACCTCATGTTTGATTCTAGCTGCTGTTTGTGCAGTGATGACTGGATTTTGGTCCACAATTCATGCTTGATGGAAATGCTGCAAAGGGACCAAAACCTCCTTCCTCATGAAATTGCCACCAGCATTCCACTGCCTTATGTTGTGGAAACCTTTAGGGTCTAAAGTTAACTGCACAGACCGGTTCAACCTCAGCATCTGTTACAGCTGGGTAAGTTTTTGGTTCCTCCATTAATCTTCTATTAAAGAAACAGAAAACTCTTCAGCTCCTTAGCTAAGAACAATTACTGGAAATAGAATTGTGCCTACAATCAGTTTTTTATCTGCCACTTTTGTATTCTGCTATAACAAGCAGCAGCTTTTCATGTGCATTTCCACATCACCTTTACTAGCATTACCTCTTAGCAGTGTTTTATTACCAAAATTGCCGTTAAAGTCGGTAACAAAAGCATTAACTGACTTATATTACTGCACTAGCTTAGCAGAAGTGAGTGAATATGTGAGGAAAAAAGTGTAGGCCCCTGAGATACTCTAATGGTAAAAATATCCTTCCTTATTAAGCACTGTATACTGAAACCTTGCACAGACTTGCTGCACCAAAATGAAGTTCTTACTGCTGTCTAAACACCAACAGCTTCAAAAGTACTATGTGAGGCTTAACTGAGTGAAATCTACATCTTAACAAGGTTTCTACTCACAGCCTTTAAGCCACCTGAAATGTCTAATGAGATTCTATATCCTGTAAAATTGTCAGTTAACTTTTTTCTTTCCTATTCTGTATCCACATTAACTTGATTAAAAATTAACCTTGGGTTCACTCTTGAAACTGGAAGTTGTTTGTTGAGCTGTTTTTACTTTGTTTCTCTGAACTTGCATCAAGCCTTCTTTTACACTTCCCCTCCAACCCCCACCCCCCACCTCAGTTCATGAACAAAGTTTGCTTAGTTGCAGCTTACGTTTGATATGGACTTGACACCACAGTACCGTATGTTCATATGAACATCTGATAACCTGTGAAACAGAAATCACATCTCCCAGTTTGTAAAGCATTAGCTACCTTCTCTCATAGTTGCAGAGACTAAATATATCACTTGCTTAAAAAAAGGAAAAGTTAAAGTCCCTTTATTATCCTCATCTGTCCCTCCAGATCTATCTGAAGCCAAGTATCAGGGGGTCTACATGTGCTAGCCCTCTTTGTCTTCAAGCTGAAAAGCCTCTTCTGTTCCCCTCTGGCCCCCAGAAGAAACATGCACTTCAAGCTGTGAGCTAGGCCAGGCCAGTGTATTTGAGGTTCTGCTACAGAATAAACAGTTCTATCTTGCTCTTGTGAGATAAGAGCTTCAGGAGGCATTTCCAATGCAGATCCTCTATAGGGAGAACGAGCTTCTCCCTTTGGGCAAACAAATGACACCAAGGTGCAAAGCTGACCACTTGCAAGAGCAGTTTGAGAGGTGTGAAACGTGAAGAAGAAATAATCAATTACATCCTGTATTGTTTTAGACAGGGAGGAATTGTTCTACTGCTCTCTGTTTGTGCAAGTTCTTGAGCTCTGTGTCTGCTGGAAGCAGGGGCTGCAGTGCTCATGGCAAAGGGCAAAGGTGGCCAGAGCACAAGACAGCTTGAAAAGACTCAGAGGAAGAACCGACTACTTATTTTATACTTTCATTACATGTATTTTGTTTTCAGCAAACTACCTTGTGCAATACAAACCTATCATCTAGGGATACACACTCTGTTTCTGCAAAGTCTATGAATTGCTAATAATGGACATATGTCTCTTACAGTAGAAAACTCATCCAAAAGGGGTAAGCTGACTTTTTTTCCCCCAACAGAATCTAGCTTAGTTAATTCCCATAGGCACTCACAATATCACTGTTTCTAATATTACTGTTCTAAATGTGTGTGTATTGTTGGTCTTAATAAACCAAAAATGTTAATAGAAATGTTAATGCAAGCCTTGCAGAAAATTTAGTTGTATTTATTTAAAAAACTAATTGCAGTGAAGTGCAGAGGGAAAAACCCCTCAGTTCTGCAACTAACTGGAATTATGGACTGTTGAAACACTAGTATTTACTTGGGTTTTTTTGTGAATAAAAATTATTTTACTATTTATAAATATGGAAACGGCACAATGAAAAAGATATGGGACTATATTAAAGCTACCTTGTTTAGAGCTGCCCTGTGATAACTTCTAAATCCTGTAGGCTGACCTCAGGGTATTTATTACACAAATAAGTGGACTAAATTTATTTACCTAAGAAGTTCTAAAAGAAAACAAAACAAACCAATAATGCAACAAAAAAACCAGCAGTGGAAGGTAGGTCTATCCTCAGGAGCTGAAAAAGCTTTTGAAGATCCTACACCCATGCTTAGAGATGGATGATTGGGTACATTTTGTATTTAATATTTTCTTACTAAAGCAAATGAGGAGCAGTGACTCCTACAGCTGCTGCATGCAGTGCTGCAGCTCTTGCCAGCATTAAGTGGAAGAACAGGGACTGTTACTTCCCTCAGAACAAGCACTTAGAGAAAAATGAATGTGACAGATGGTGGGTCTTTCTGAGAACAGTGACAGGCACCGCAACAGGGACTAATTGCCTTGTCCGG
>NW_008238358.1:738134-789672 GCF_000691975.1 Corvus brachyrhynchos
AATATTAAGGGCTGCTGAAACTTTGAAAATATAAGAGTATAAACCAGAAATAAAACATTTTCAGATGACCTTTGAAAGTAAATTACAAGATAAATATGACTTTATCACTAGATTCTACTTTGATAGGTGTCTTAATCAATTAGGGAATAACTTTTTTCTTCTCAACTCTGACATGAAATATGAGTAGAGGCCATAGAAAATTTTCTTCGAATTATTATTGTTACTACTACTTATATATGCATTTTCCTTGGAGAATTATGGCTTATTGTTGCATCATGGCTTAACCTTGATTCATGTTATTGAAAAGAAACAACAACTTGAAATGCCATGAGAAATCACTTGTACTTAATTACTTTCATGATCTGTAAGGTTATAAACACTGATTCTAACGGGTGATCCTTTTTACCAAATACAGACAATGCATGGGGGCAGACTGGACACTACAAAAAGGGTAAGAATTAAGTACCTGTGTACAAGACTCTGTTTGCTTTAACAGTCCCAGGCGGAATGACTAATCTGTTAATCCTCATAGTTACAAAACACATCAAACTAGAATTGGGAGACGAATACTTTCATCTTTCAGGAAACAGCTCAAGATTTCAAAATGTTCTCTCTAAACCTGACTTTTTTTTTTTTTTCAGATTGTGTATCAATAAAAGAAATAATCAGTTAAAAGTTAGGTCTGCTATTCCCAAGTTGTCAACACACTTGTTCCTGAAAACTACTCTGCTCCTTCCACCACTGACCATTTACACGACATCTCTCATTGTCAAAAAGTTGAGCAGTTTGAAAGTACTACTACATTCAAAATAAGACATGTATCTTTTGGGGGCTTTTTAACCAATGTAATCAGCTTCTGAGAACAATGCTACTGACTGGAGGAGGTGAAAAAAGACCTTGTTCCTTAAGCATTAGGTGAATTAATGAAAATTAAATTAATTCTTTTATTGTTATTCAACTTTGCACCCTGATAACATTTGCTATTTTCAAATCCATTCCCTCCGCTTGTTTAGTGCATGTGTAATTTCTTTTCTTGTTTAAAGCAGTTTGTTCGAGTTTGAGGGGTTAACTTGGAACTCTTGTAGCAGGAACTCAAAATTTAGTGATGTAAGCAAGAAATAGAAATGCCAGAGCCACCGAAGAGAAGACATGCGGCATTGCTTACTTAAAGCCCCATCCTGTCCCCCCAAGGACAATAGCTGCTACCAGGATGGCACCAGCGATGGAGCCTATTATAAGATTGGTGGCACTAGGACCTGTGATAAAGGATTAGGGTAAGACAGACATAAAAACCAATGACTTTATTCACATTATGTGAAGCATCTGAAGGGTAGTCAGACAATTCAGGGCATATAGACAGCACACAAGGTGATGTCTCTAGACAGTCTCAACAAGCCCAACTTAACTTACTTTAACAACAGGAATGCACAAAGCTGTTGGTCTCTGCATTGTGCTATGCTGACTTCTACCATAGATAAAAACCTAGTATTAGACAGTGAATTCCATTGTAACTTACTCCATTATCTGCTGCATGAACAGTCAGCTGAGGACACTAAGATATTTGTGAATAATTCCTTAACTGAGAGGGGAAAAGTATGAATGCTGTATGTTCTAAGACTACAGAAAATGAGAAAGAAATAAAAAATCAAAAAGCCCTTTTTTCATGGAGCTCCTGAAAGGTGGAGATATTTTAATTTGAGCTGAGAGCATCTAGCACCACTTACTAATCAGAGTCCAGACTCCCTACAGTTACATCAATGCTAAATTTACAACTGTTTGACAAAAGCAAATAATTATATAATAGGGAATAAAAGTTGAAATAAAAGTTTATTTCCACTAAGCTTTCCAAACATCAAAGCATCTCTTCATCACCCTCAAGAAGCTACTAAACAACAAAGTGGGAAAGGGTGGAGCAGAAAAAAAGAGCAACAAAAAGAAGCAGCACAAAATATGTTTGTGTCATTTTCTGAAAAGGGCAAGAGAACAACTCAATCAGATATTAATAATTGACCCTTAAGTGCTCTGTTTACACAGGACAGAGGGAAACTGACAGTAGGCTTGAGTAACATTTGCTCTGTACAGAACTTACTCTTGCAGTCTTTGATGTAAAATATTGCATCTGACCTCAAGGCAAGATGAAAGCAACTCAACAGTTCTTCTGCAGCATATCACACACTTTTTGTTTAAACATTTACATATTCAGGAATAGCCTTCAAAACCAGTTCTTGCCTCCTATCCCACTCTCCCCAAACCAACACTTCTACACAGCAATTGAAATTTTCCTAATCAATTGTTCTGAAACTGAATTTGGATAACTGTCACACAGCTAACATAAGGAAGAAAGAGGAGCAGCCAGAGAGCAGCAAAGAGCAAGCAAGGGCAGCTGCAACAACTGGAAGTTTTAAGCTGTTAGGTCGGTATCACAAAACCTCCTGCCCAGCCCCACACACTACAATAAAATTTACTGCAGCCATATGACTTTATTGCATCCACTATATGTTCCTCACATCAGTGCTTCTGGAGATTCTGATTAGCTAAAAGAAAACCAAGTTTTTAAAATTGCTTCCTGCAGTTCCTACACAAAGAGTATTCAGGAATACGAATAAAACACTTGGACTGAAAAAAAATATAGTGAGCTTTACAGATGAACAGTGCACAAATTTGACAACAAAAATCAAAAGATAATTTTGCACAGTTTGGAAGAATGTATCCTATTTGGACTTAATTTGAGTCAGGTGTGACTTAAAGGTAACAGGCGTGAGCTTGGTGGAGGGTAAGTGCCATCCCACAGACATTGTGGTTCCAATTAAGGCTTGCTTGCAACAGCAGCCTAATGAGTCTAATGAGCTACTATATCTGACTGAGATCTACAGCTTACTCTGGATTTCATCAAATGATCTCACAGAACAAAAGACTGAAAGCACAGCAAGTAATTTATCTGTAATAAATTTCAGAAGCCTTGAAAAATTCTAAAGCCAATTTCTTTCTAGCCATAGAATGCCATCTTCCCACAAAAGAGGTACAATGATTAATTGATAGTAACATAGTCATAAATTAGATAAAGATATGCCAAGTTACCACTTTTTACATTCCTCCTCTCACTATGTTCCCTGGTTGTTAAGTGCCTGGAGATGTGTATCCATTTCATAGTGCACATCTAATCACCAAGCAGCAGGTTATTATTTCAATAAAGAAAATCAGTATTGGTTTTATTTACTATAAATATTAAATGATTCAATCAGTTTAAACAGAAGAAGATCATATACAAAACAATTAGGTTTGGTTAATAGAAAAGTATAAATATCAAAACCCCAAGCTGGTAGAATAGGTAATATGACTAAACAGCAACCACTTAATTTATGAGACTGGAGTACTCCAACATTTGAATTCCAGTTTCAAAATACAGAGATCTAAGAGGATCACTGATAAGTCATTTTAAGACAAACTGTGCACATAAAAGTACTTAAAATGAGATTACTTTTATATGTTATACCTTACTGTAAGGATCTATGCCTTATGTTTTATTAAGCCTGAAGGGCATCAGGAACAGAGAGGGAATTTGCATTCCCTGTGTGCTTTCTATAAACCAACAAAAAGTAGCAGTGGCTTGCCTGGAACGTATTTTTATATCTGAAGGAACCAGAGGACAGAGAAATACTGATGGGATGCAGGAAAATGAATGAATAGAAACAAAAAAGAATGAGTCAGGTACTGAGTGATAAAAGCAGAGGAGAGATGAAGAAAAGCTGGCATTGGTATAGAAGGATACAGGAGCAAGAACAAATGGGTGGGGACACTGGTCAGAGCTGAGTGGCTTGAGAGAGCAGGTAAGGGAAGAGACAAACAGGAAGGAACAAGGCAGAATGTAAGCAAAAGGCAAGTGGTCCTCAACTTGTAGGTAAATTTTCTGCTCCAGAAACCTCTGCCCCTTCTGCCCCCAGACCTCTACAACTTTCAGAGTCTTCAGTTTTTAGTGAACACTTATAAAAGCTACCAGTAAAACAAAGATCTAATCTTTCACAAGGAAATTACCTATTACCTTCTTCCTTCTATTTGTTTTCTAATAATTGTCCTCTGTGAACACAAAGGTCTCTACTCTCCTGAGAATCTTGGATCAGTTTTGTGTGTGGACAGGTTCCTAGGGCTGCAGACTCAGAAACACGAAGTGCTGCCTCACTGGACTAGAACTGTGTGTGAATGCCTTTGCACTCAGCCTGATTGGGAATGGCAGACTGTCCTGCTGGGAGTCCCCCTTCAGAGAGGTGCCACTGTCACATGACAGACGTTATATATAGCACTAGAAACACAGAGAAGTTGGAAATCTCAGAGCAGCAAAATAGCCATTTCATCTGTAGTTTGCACAGTGAATGCAGAATGAAGACAGCTCTTATATGGGCCTTTTTATATGTATATATATACACGAACACAAATTTATATAAATCATAGCCATTATTAAAATTGAGGTACTGGGATAACACTTAGGATTACCGTTTCCTAGAACTATGAAAAGACAATAAAAATTGCTCATGCATATTCTTTATACATGAATACTATACTCCAGCACTGTGCTATCTTGAGGTAACAGAATCCTAGCAACAGAACCTTCAGAAGCTTTACTGGAAACCTTCAGAAGCTTTACTGGAAAACTACCTGTCTATATGACTATCATCAGCTTTCAGCTGCCTAGCTTGATCATTAGACTGAAAGCCCTGCATGTAATGAAACAGTCCACATTACTCAGTCTATTTTGCAAAATAATAATAAAATTCCGTTTTTTTCTCCTTTTCCTTTTTTTCTCTCTCTCTCTTTTTTTTTTTTCTTTTTTTTTTTTTTTTCTCTCTCTCTTTTTTTTTTTTTTTTTTTTTTTTTTTTTGGTAATTTGGTCTTTTTTTTTCTCTCTCTCTTTTTTTTTTTTTTTTTTTTTTTTTTTTTGGTAATTTGGTGTAATGGAAACATTTAGACATTTAATTTTATGGTGACAATGTAAAAGTTCACAACCTTATTGTTTTATGCCCCACATTATCCCAGACAGGAGAAGGTTCAACACTGCATGAGCAAACCACATGACACAGACACAGTCAAATCACATGACAAATACGGTCACCACAGGACGAAGCTAGGGGGCAACACAGAGAGGGCTCAGGTGCATACGGTTACCTCACACACTAAGGCACCAGACAGAGAACTCAAACTAAGAAAAATGCTTACTCTATTCCCCACCCTGTGCCTCCAAAAATCACCCCCAAGGCCAGAATGGTCCCTGCCACTGCACCTATTAGCCTGTTAGCGGCCATGCTCACTGTGTGGAGGGAAAAGGGAAGAATTTTTCAGGAAATCATCACATATATGTCTGAAATGAAAACATGAAATAATTCCTGAAAGGAATACTTTATGATATAATCCACCGCTGGATAAACAATTCAAATCTCCTCACAAACCTTGTTTACCAAATATTGTAACTTTAAAAATTCTGAAATGAACTCTATTTGGTTTTCTTTGAATGCTTGCAAGTATTTCAATGAGAAGTTTTCCTGTAAATTCCTCTCAGCTTGTGATTCTGTTATTTACTGTAAAAGGGAACATCCTCAACCTACTGCTTATTTAAAAAAGCCAAAATGTAAATAAATCACCAGTAAGAAAACTTTCTTTTTGATCACCAGAAACTTACTGTATCCATAGTATAATTAAAAACTGTTTGGAAACAATTCCACCTCAGGAAAAAACAAGAAAACCCCAACTTTTAAATTCCTTCTTTTACTAATTAGTAATATTTTTCTTTGTTACTGCATTTATCAATAGGACTCTCTGTTTATCTATATGACCTAAAAACAGGTAACACCTTTTAAAATCAAAAACCTACTCTAGAAACATGCTTCAGGTAACACCCTGGAAATTTTGATATGTTCAGATAGTCTCTCTTAAGACACCGAAGCCTTATTTTTAAAGGGAACTCCTTTGAGGGGAAAAAAATCTGTACATCTCCTATGTTAGAGATTAAAAGTTTGATAGATTCATTGACTCACAATAGACCAAAACAAGCAGCTGAATTCCCTGTCAAATGGGAACTTTTCTAAAGGACAAAGATTTTATAGACTTCATGCTGAATGAACTGTGTTTTAAAATATTTTGGTAATTTTTTTTCCTGTTTCATAAATATACACACACAAACATACACACACACACACACTTGAAACATAAATTCTATATTAAAATAAACAAACACTACTCCACTAGTAAAATAAAAGGCCTAATTCTGCAAATTAAACTGCAATGAAGAATCTCATGTGTATGTGGACTCCCACTGATTTCAAAACTACTAACCCACACTAAAGTAATTCAAGCTTCTGCAGTAATCAAAAACTAACAGCAAGAACTCTTTGTCTTCCCCAAACTGCTAAAGGCTGTGCACATCTGCTAGTACAGGATACAGTAGGTTGCTGAGTTAAGAGTATTCAAGAGTCATGTATTAATAGCAACATAATTAAGGACCATGAATCTTTTTATCCTGAAGTAGAGAATGGAGCCAAAAAGCAATTGATGGATGATGGAAAAGTCTGAGAAGTGCAGTAGAATAGCAGACAATTGTCAATTATCACAACAATACATAAATAAATATACTTCCTAACTATATGTGTTCTAATTGTAGTAAGAAAGATGCTTGGATTTTTGGTGTGAAAAATCTTAAACCTATTAGATTAATTTTCCCATCATGAGTGTTTCACTTCATTCAAAATTACGGCTAAGGAAAAACAAGTATTTTGGTTTCTGTCTTAGACTTGTAAACTGGCATATGACACAGGGAGTAATAAGGGATAAAAACTTAATGGAAGCTACTTTTGAGTATGTTGGGTCATTACAACAAAGAAAACTACTACTGTACTCTTCTGAAATCTTCTCACAAAGGAATTCCTCTACAAGCACACAGAAAGAGATCATAGTAGTTCTGTCAGTGTTCAGTCTCCTAAATTTATTTCTAGATGATTCAACATCAGTAAATTACTGTAACACCATAAGAAAAATAATCCATCTTTTGACACCAGGCCACCTCAAAAAAAACAAAAGTACAGTCTGCCATTTTGCATAGGGCTGCATTGAAAAATGCAGTCTAAACTTTGCCTGTACCTGCTGGCAGAAATCCATGCACATACCATCATTTAAGGCTTTTTCCCAGAATATTTCAACGTTGATGTATTAATGTTCAGAAAGGTATTTCCATTCTGAACTAGATGAGTTAATCTGATTTACAGTAATGTAATGACGATAAGTGTACCTTCTGTGTTACCCTTCCTACAGACCTTTTCACAGAGGAGGGAATCATTTCTTACCTACCAGATTTGGAAATTAACAAAGTAAAATTCATGTGCTCTCAGTGTCACAGCTGTAAATCCTGCTCTCCTCATCCACACACACAAAGAACAGAACAGCTCTGTAGTGTTGGTCTCCGTAATTTTTTATAAGACTCTCTGAGCAGCATTCCACAGTCAGGAATCTTTTTAAGGGAACTGGACTGATGAGTAGCTTTGTAAGGCAGAGTACAAAGCAGGCAACTCTACACTGAACAGTGTTGGGACTGGGAGTCCAGGAAGCACCTGTACAGATTCCCAAGTACAAACCTGGACTGGTCTAGAGAGCCTCCTTCACAATAGTAACTTGTTTCAAAATGATCTCTTCAACAGTTCTTGACAAATGTCTGCTGGAACCATTCTGCTAAGGGGTAACAGAAAAAGGCACACAAGCCAGATGTAGAGCCATTCTAGAGGGACATACCAAAATCCTGTCCTTCCTTGAAACCTTGGATCTTTTAGAGTAATCAGTTAAGAGTCTGAGTCCTCAGGACCACATTTTTAAACAACTCTTTTCTCCATCTGCCTTGTAAATAGGGCAGAAGAACCTGGAACTGGGAACTTTATCTGTAAATGCACAACACTGGATGAATATAGTCTGATGCTGAATAGTGCCCTGATGACAGGAAAGACATAAAAAAAACCCCTAGACAGCACAAGTCCAAAGATATCCAAAGACATTCTTTGGCAGAGAAGTCAGAGAGAAACTCAGATACTTTCCTTCCTCTTTGAAAAAACTTTTGGATTATTTCCTCAATAGCACCTGTCTATTTATATGTAGCTGAAATACATACTAAGTACATAAGAACAATGACTGTAAGAATAACAAGTTCTCAAAAATCGTAATTTCTTTTTTCTTTCATTGCAATATGATTTCAAGGAATCTGATCTTACCAGGGACATTCCACTTTTCCCTTTTTTATGCCACAGCTCTCTGAATTAGCTGGGAGCAGCTAAGAAAATTGAAAATCTCTAGTAAAATATAAATATTCAATTATCATATAAATAATAAGAGCTACACTACGTCAGATTCCAATCACAATGAAAATTATCATTAAAAAATAGAGAATAAGGGACAAAGGAAAAAACATTACCTGTTGAAATCTTCCCCAAATTTATTTTAGAAAAGTAAAAGTTTCATCAATTGTCAAAGTAGAAAAACCTACTTCCTCTACAGGAAGCAGAACTTTACTGTCTGGGTCTAAACCCAGCTGTACAACAGCATTTGCTCTTTATATACTATTTCTGCTACCATGTAGCAGCAGAAAACCATCATAAATACTTAAAGAACACCAAACCGAAACAAAACACAAACCCTTGGGTCCTTCCTCCTTCTTGCCACCAGTATCCCTGACAGGATCATCAATGCTGCAGTCTGTCCCAGCCCAGGAGAAATTACAAATGCAAGTGGCTTCATTACTACAAACCTGGAAAGAAAATAAGTGATAGCAGTTAGTTTTTAACTACTAGTAATTAACATGTCACACTGCATTTATTTAACATGTAATTAGACATTTAATTCACGGTATAAAACTTACCTATTTATATATGGTAACAATAGCACTGAGTGTTTGGAATGACACAACACACCTGATAGCTTGCTTTAACCCTCTTAATACTCTCCCCTCCTAGGAGAAGCAGAGCCAGTTCTATTATCACTGACACTACACACCTGCACGGGCTGTGGAAAATAACAGCAATTCAGCTAGACTAGTTAGATCTTCACTAGTCTGGACTTTGAGCCTGGATGCCCAGAAGGGATACAAAGGTTGAAAAGGTTCAAGACATGGTTACACTTGCCAACCTCTCATTTACAGCTTGCTCCCATGTAGAACAAAGCTGATACATTTTCATTGGTTTTGTCAGCATTTTTCCTAAGCAGCAATGAGGAATGCTTGTCTGGCTTCTAAAAGAGAGGGACCAGTTCTTCCTAAGTTTACATTTACTTGAATGACCTCTTAAAAAGGACTTAGCACTCTAAATTTGCAATGTATTTATTAGATACAGAAAAACCTGTCCAATGGACAAAACCTAAAACATTAAATCAATTGTAAGAGTTAATCACTATAAACTTTCCATATGAAAAAAAGAATATGGAATGGTGTTGCTGGAAGAGGTTACTGTGGAAAAAAAGCATGACATGAGAAACAGACAAAGAATGAGGTGTTGATTATAGGACTAGAAATTAAATAAATCATTAGACAAACAGCTAATAATGTCTTTTGGACACTGGAACATAGTGTGAAAAAAAACCCCAGAAAACAACCTACCCACAAATGATTCTAAGTAGCACATAAGATTTTTTAATTCAACTTTTGTCATGCTCTGCTTTTAAGAAGCACTCACTGGAGAATCTTACCCAAAAAGTTGAAGATAAACACATCTTATGGCAGGTTTGATCAACTGAAATACCCTTTTAAAATTAGGAATTGTAATAACTGAAAACAGAACAGGTGAGATAGTTCACTCACCCTTCATGTCCCTCTTGAAAAGTATCAAGATAATTTCTAGTCTCCTAGATACTTTACTTCCCAATTTTAAAATTTTCTTCTTTATTTTGACCCTAGCCCTCTACTTTGAAACACTCAATTTCATATTCAAGTACAGACAACAAGAAGAAATAACCCCCTTCTTGTATAAAGTCTAGCCCTTTAGACAAGTATTTGTCTCACTGAATCCCACAGTGGAAAGGTTTTATTGGTATTTAAAACAGCGAATCTGTTCATCAAAACAGACCTAACAAATGATCTTATGGGTAGAATAACAGAACAATGTGCCTGAATGTAAAATTATACACTTAGGATCTGTTCAAGAATTGTTTGGAACCATTCAAGAACTCCCTCTCTGCTGAGGACCCACAGTTTGGAATTTTAATTATTTAAGCTGTGGGCTATAAATCTATGAACACAAGACCAACTTTATAAAGGTGTTAGTGTGCAGGAGAAATTTAACTGAAGATAGCAAGTAGCTTGAAATATGGATAGTACATTACAGAAGTCTTTACAATAAGTAATGTCAAAGGTCTTTCTTGCTAGTAACAAACTCAACACTCTGGATATAAATGCAGAACCAATTTGACAACTTTCCTTTCTGAATTTTTTTTTATGCATTACAAAATGGCAGTCTTCCCCTGAATGCAACATTTGTGGTTTCAGATCGAAAGGTCTTAGGAAGACTTTCAGGTGTTAGGATCAGGTAGAGCAGAGAGAGCTGGGGAAGCTGAGCTGCTCACTTCCAGTACAGACTCACCCCATGACCAGAACAGACTTTTCCATTGGAACCAATGGGACAGCTGCTTATGTTCAAGGACTGAATTGGCAGGCACTTTTTGTCCAGACACATCATCTGAGGTCCACATGGAGCTCCATCCTCCACATAACCTAAATCTGTATCATCATCTAAAAGAACATGAGCACCACTAGGAGAAATAAGTTTTAAGATAGTATTAGTATTATGTCTGGAGTCTTTTGAAAATATTAAAAGCACGTAAGCGTAGACACTAAAAGCCCCACACCTTTCTTTCATTTAAGCAGTCACACAGACTGAACAAAACTGTAGAGTTTCTCTGTCTGTCCACAGCAATGACAACGTGTTCCATTTGTCAAAATAAGAAGTAGTTTAGGTAAGGACTTAAATACTCAAGAAGGGCACCTTACTGTTTGGGGCTTTCTAAGTCACTGACAGACCATGCTTTTTTCTTTTTTTCCTTTTTTTTTTTTCCCAAATGCTGTGAAATACTATTGCTAAAAAAAATACTAAAAAAACTAACTTGCCATGTGATTTAAATAAAAACATTAGTGGAATAATGGAAGAATTAAGAATCACTGTTCACTCAGGACCCAACTATGTAAGAGAGTGTTCTTAGTGTGACAGCAACGTTGCCAATGTCTTTAAAATACAAACCCAGTATTGTGCACAGACCCAGTTCTGCAGCAGACTGAAACTCATTTAGCTGTCTTTTAACTGAACAGTAGCTGAACATATTATCCTGCCACTACTCTGCAGTTTCCTCCCTCTCAGCCTTCACTTCACAACAGCTGTTTCTCTGAGTATTTAATACTCAAAATCGTTATATTTAAAATATGGGTCTTTGGTAATCACAGACTTTCTCCACCCTCAGAAAAACATAATGCTGAGCATTAAGCTCTGACTGTGAAGTTCTGCTATTGGAGGGATCAGGTAGAAGATTCAGGAGGATAACCCACATTTCACCCTCTTTAAATGTGGAATATTAGGCTTTTTATGGTTTGGGGTTTTTTTTTAATCAAAATAAATACCACTCAGAATAATGATTTTGCTGCAATTACCTAAAATCCACAGAATCTTACATTTATGTCTATCTTAATTAAGTTTGACAGAGATAAATCACATTGGAATACTGCATTGTCTTTTACCTGCAGTCCACTATGCGTCCTTGATGATAAAAGGAATTTGGGATAATTTCTCCTTGAACTTGACCAACTCGTGGAACTCGAGTAAGATTAGTACAGAGCAAAAAGCCACAGAAAACATCACTGGAAAATGAAAACATAAATCAAAATATTACTGGAATAATATGAGGTAAAGTTACAGAAAAGAAAGTCTGGCAATGGTGCTACTGATCATAGTAATATATTACCATAAGATTTTCAGAGTGCAAGCCTGGATATAAAATATTATTTTATTTACATGACAAGAGGCAGAAACAAGTCATCGATCATTCCAATGCACCAGTGAATGCTCACATGAACATAGAAGATATCTGTGCTCTAAGAACAATGCAGTACAAGTAAGAGGAGCCAAGCTGCACAAAGCTTTGCCATGTTAGGCTAAATTGCTTTTCCCTCTCTCTGGCAGCTTACACACCATATGTTAATGTTAAGTTTGAATTTTTAATTGAATTTTACTTCCCTTGCAGGACAACAGAACTGTAACAACAACTGTTAGTGTGCAGCTGTGTGTGCCCAAATTTTGGTTAAGAATCTGCTTCTTCTAATGTTATTTTATACCTGCATATATTTAAATGTGTTTTAAGATATACAAGGTATATTTTATATCTTCAATAGAAGGATATCAGTTAATACTGACTGTCCTAAGTTACAGAAGCAGCTGGATAAATGCTGGAAATTGACTTTGTTAAAACTGAAAAAAATGTGAATAGCCCTTCAGCCACACCATTGCCCTGCATCTCTCTACTAACAAAAAGAAGCTTTTATAGAAGTGAGGGATTTAACATACACATTAGAACAACACTATTCTCATCTAAATATTAAAAAATCCATTAAACGACTCTTTTCCTTATGATCCTATCTGAAAAGTAATAATAAAAAAAGCCACTATACAAGCATCAAATAGTCAAAGAAGGAAAACACTATTCCAAAACTGAAATTTGTATTTACATAATTTTTAATTATGAAGCAAATCAGGAGAAATTTAAGTCTATCCACTAATGATCATTACCTTGACAAGTAAATTTAATCAAATATTCATCTAGTAATGATCACATGGAAATGAATCGGGCCTTTTCTCTATAGCATCCAAATGTCTAATGGTCTTCACTGATCAAAATAAAGGTTGGAACGAACTTGAAACAGCCATAATCTGGTGTCAATCCCAGAGCAAGTGGACAGAGTGTGTGTATTTGCAGCCTAATTTATCCCTGCCAAGGCTGAGGTGTTTCTGCATTATGAACTTGTGACTTTTTATTGTCTTGTCCCTCAGCTCCTCTGAAATAAATAAAGGCACAGTATAATCTTCTGAAAATCTAGAATTCTTTATAAGTGTATTGCTGAGTCATTCGTAGATTTTTTGGAGTGGAATTTTTTCAATATGCAAACCTTGTGAGGGAAAGAAGATTCAAAATAATGCAAAACAAACTGCTGAGACATGCATGAAAAAGTATAAAAAGTAGACAATATTAAACCATTACCAATCTATTTAAATTACAAATAATCTCTCCCAAACTGAACTTACTGTTTGCTGCACTGAATCCATCGGTCTCCATCCTTTCCACAGTTTCCTTTTGTTGTGCCTTCTGTATTAAGCTTTTCATAACAAAATTTGTCAGATCCTGAAGACTCTGTTGATGAAGAAAAAAGAAACATGTTTTCCACTGGTAACATGACAGCTTTGAAACCTGCATAAATTTATTGCAGCAGTTCTCTGTAATTTTTTTAATACAAAACATCAATCTAAACACACATGTATGTGTACAGATGGTATTTTTCAGTGACTACAAGAGAGAACAGGCTAAACTGAAATACCTGCTGATATGTTCAAGATTTGCTCTGAACTTCTAAAAAAAAGTAGCCTCCACAGTGTCTGTATTCTATTCTGCATATGAAATTTATCTGTGGTCTAATTTTGTTCCCTTCATAACAGTTACTCATAGATTTAATCTAGTTGTTTTGCACTGCAATTATTCCTGATCTGCATTTCAGAAGATTTTATATAGGACATTTATGATAAGCCTATGTTCTGACATCAACTCAATGTTTATTTTATTCTATTTTTCAGATGGTCACAGGAAACCAAATTTGAACATCCAAGTGTAATTTCTACTTATTTTTAGGAGTAAAATTCTGAACTAGTAGGTTTTAAACCCATAATTATTTACTAAAGAGCTCATTTTTTTTTTCCTAAAAATGAATTTAAAAAACGAAAAGAGAAAGGCACAACAATTATATAGAGGAAAATAAACTAATAATACAGAGTGGCCTCAGTGGCAGTTATGACACAATGCACAAGAACACACTAAATGCCAGAGTACAGGATGTCCCGGTAGTTCTACACTGCTGAATTGTCTCAAAGTCATTACACAGAACATTCAGCCCCTCTCTGCTGCAAGCAAAGCCCATTGCAATTGCAATTCTATTTTGCTCAACACCTCTGGACTTAAATCCATACTATGCATATTCAAGTTCCCACCAATATACTAATTTTCCTGACTTGGAGGACAGTATAGGAAGGAGAGGCAAGGTAGAGCAACTTTAGCATGAACCACTGCTGGGATAATGGAACTGATGACTGTCATTGAAAAAAACCCCAAAACATCTAGTTTTGAACTATACCCCAAAAAATCCTCAATCCCCTCCCCCCCCAGGAGCATTTGCGGCCCTCCCCAGATCTGCAGCCACATCATGCCAGAACTATCTCACTGACACCACTCCCAGACTCAGAATTCCACTTCAAGCCAGAATTCCAATCAAGCCAGTCTCCCACTGCAGTCTACTCACTCTATTGATCAGAAGACTGAGTGACAAGAACAAAAAATAAAAATACTAAAAATCCAAAGCAAAGGCAGGAATGAACTAGAAATAAAATACATTTAAGGTAGTTAAAGTCAACCTACTAGATCCCCAGATATATTTGCACTGATTATCTCTTGTCTTGCATTCACCATTATAGCAACGACCCTAAACAAAGCACAACATGTTAGCAATGAGAACTGAAAACAACATCTCCTTCCCCTCCCACAACAAATGTCTCATTTTCACTCTTCACATGCACGTTGAGATGTAGAATAGATTCCATGAATTTGGGTAGATGAAGTACACATTTTGGCCCAGATTCCCAAGCCAGTTTGTGTCCAATACATACTGACATTCAAGTAGTTGCTTTATACCTTTACACAGTTGTAAAGAACTTATTAACAGGGAGTGTAATAAAAGATCTACATGTAAAATGTAGAGATACCAAGTGAATTTCACTCTAAGCAGAAATTATTACTATTCACAGAGTGCAAAAAGCACAAGCAACATTGATGTCTAAAGGATAAAATTTATGAAGAATTATGGAATACAAGATTTTAAAAAATCAATGCCAAAGCAAAACAAGAATGTGTATTTGGTTGATTTCTATTTGCTGATGTGCAGGGATTTAAAAAAATTGCATACCTGATTAGAATCACAGGCATACCCATCTTGTTTATGAAGATTTGGTGGACACTGAAAAAAATTAAGAATCTTTTTCATCATGTGTACTGTAATAATACATCAGAGTATCACATATGGAATTTTCCTGCTTTTAAGAAAATTTCACAACATACAAAGGGGGTTGAAAACATAATTAGTGCAATAAACTTTAGAGCTACAAATAGAAATGAAAAAATTAACATCCTGAGCCATGAAACACAAGGTTCAATACTAACTTCCTGCATATTCCAAGTAGAAATTAAGGAGGTGAGGCAAAATGAAAACCAATGTGTTCAGTAAGAGGATATTTGGGAGCTAATACTGGGGTCATGTTTGCAACGCTGCCATCAACAGGCATTTCAGTTCCACTACAACAGTGAGGGAGCACCTGGTCAGCCTACCAGTCTATTGCTTACAGAGCTTCAGGAGGTTTAATGATGTGTTATGTTCTCTTGGCACTGGAAACTCCTTTGGTACAAACAAGTCACTAGGTCCAGAAGCCTCAGACTACTAAAGTAAGGAGCAGACCATTGTTAAGGTTTTTCCTCATCCAAAAGAGACCTGTGAAAATTTGGAAAGGCTATGCTGCTGCACTGGACTCTGTTAGCCAATACTCTGAGGGCAGCCTTTCTGGCTTCAGAAAGCCCTTCTCTCTCGCATTAAGAATGCTCCATCTACAGAACAAAAGATTTACAATAGAATATTGGCAATAGCTACCTGTCTATGTGTTGATGTCTCTGATGATAAAAGAAAAGGATATTGTTAATTTATTGGCATTTATAATTACAGCCAATGCCCAAAGAGATTATGATCTGTCCTGAATCTCATTTCTTCAAAGCTAAGAACTTGATGTGGTAGATGACTGCATCAGTTATGGAGTTCTTATAGAAACTTGAAGTTTATATAAATGGAATAAATATATAAACATTCAGTATTGAAAAGGAGCATATATTACCTAAAGCATCAAAGTTGCTGTGAAAATGGAAAATGTACAGAATGTTGACTATGTAAAAGAACTCAAATTAAAAAACCATTTTGTTTGCTGTTTGTTCCTATATTTTTGAGTATTTGCCAAATATTTTCAGGACAAATGCATATGATTCACAACTTTTAAAATTCTCATACATGTGCACACTCTTAAAAAAAATAACACACTTTATACAAGTCTTACAAGGAGCAATTGAGGGATCTGGGGTAGTTTAGCCTGGAGAAGATGAAGCTCAGGGGGGACCTTTTCACCCTCTACAACTCCTTGAAGGAGGTTGTAGAGACATAGAGGTCGGCCTCTTCTGCTCAAGTAACAAATGACAGGATGAGAGGAAATGGCCTTAAGTTGTGCCAGGGAAGGTTTAGATTGGCTATTAGGAAAAATTTCTTCACCAAAACGGCTGTCAAACATTGTAACAGGCTGCCCAGAGACACAGTAAAATCACCATCCCTGGAGGTACTTAAAAGACACGTGGATGTGGCATTTAGGGACATGGTTTAGTGGTGGAGTTGGCAGTGCTGGGTTAATGGTTGCACTCAATCTAAAAGGTCTTTTCCAACCTAAATGATTCCATGTTTTTATACTCCATTAGCTATAATTTTCTACAGTTCTATTTTAAGGTATTTTATTTCACAAAATCTTAGTGTTATTACCTTTGAATACATTCACATTTATAGTGTATTCTTATTAGTAAGTCATAGACCAGGCAAAGAATAAAGAAGGATGCCTGACACAAATATTACACACAAAATCCCAAGAGTTATAAAAAACAAGCAAACCTAAAGGAGTAATATTTTGAGTCCACATAGATTATTGTTTTCATGAGTTTGCAACAGTTTATACTCCACTGTTACATCATCATTTTGGGCATATGACTGTGCAGTTTGTCAATACAATTTTCCTGTTCAATGAATACAAAAAAAAGGGTGCAAACAAACAACAGTGCAAGCAGAGAACGTTTCTGCACACATACCTGCCCAGAATCCCCAGTGCAGAACTCTGCAATGTCACACTCATTCACTGCGTATCGACAGTCATAACCTCGTGGGAAAAACTAGAAAATGAAAAATATAGTTCAGCACTAAGATTACATTGACATAAGCTGCTCCTTTTCCTTCTACCTGAAACACACTTTGAACCTTAATAGGCTGCATGTGACTGCCGTGGACAACTGAAAAGAACAATTGATATATGGCAGCAACACTCACAAGACACGATGTATTACAGCAGGGTCCATCACTACAATGAGCTCCATTAGAAAGAGAGCACTTCTTACAACAGTCTGCATAGCATTCCTGAAGAAAACATTAAGCAAAAAGTTTAGTCTTCCATTTTAAGTAAGTCTTTTTTCTTCACAACCTTTTCAACAACAAACTATTACATACCAGCAGACAAAAGATTCAGTTTAGCATTGATGATCTGAAATTATCAGCGGAAGAAGCCTTTGCACTACTCAAATACTAAAGGGAAAACAGTGACATACAATGCTATAGTAACACAGGGATTCTGAAGCCTGTGCCAAATTCATGCTGCTTAGTTAAATTATATTCGATGCAGAAAAAAACCCCCAATCTAATTACAGGTGCAATTATATTTAAATACTAGAACTAGGACTCAAATCTAGAGGGAAGATTTTTGCAAAAACATTATTGGAGTATTTCTGCACTAGAGAAGAAAACGACAGTTTACTTGTTCTGTCTGAATGCAGGCACCAATCTCCCAAAGTATCAGTAAGGAGTCTCCCACTCAAACATGCTCTCAAAGAAAAGTAAAAAGGTAAGCACTTCTCCAGTGCAACTCAAAAACTGCTGGGAAACAGCTGTATCTTGTCATTAGTATAACAGGAACTGTGCAGAGGACACTGTCATTGCACCCGTTGTCATTTGAAAAAATGTTTTTAACACAGGCCCTTAAAGAAATTGTTCCCAAACAGGCAAAACAAATCCATTTCCATAACCTTTCCCCCTTCCCTTACCAATCACTTAATTTATCTTAATATATTTTGTAAGAAAGACTGTGAAGTAATATATAACTCTACTTGCCATTCGGAAACCGCAATCACATTCTTCTCCTGCTTCTACATATCCATTTCCACACTCGGTGGCTTCAAACAGCTGAAAGAAAAAAGCCCCCACCCCAAAGTAAGAATAAAACCAGTGTCAAGTGACTTTTGTGTCACGTACAACCCATTTCTGTGATGCTACACTAATGTGCTGTCCCAAGCAACGCATGTGCTGTGCCTCAGTGATGGAAAGGCAGCGTGGTTTTCAAGTGCTGCTCATCAGAATTTTTCAGACATGAAAGGTGTTCAGCTAAATCACAGGAATGCTGGTCCTCTTTAGGAGAATACTGATCTCAGAAACCCATGATAAATAGAGACACTACAATAATATTTAAAGGGGATGACATTTGAACTTCTGTTCCATGGACTCCCAGTTCTCTGATAAATCCTTCAAGAAACCAGTCCACAATATAATCTCTGGGATCTACTCAGGTACCCACACCTGCTCATGCAATGAGCTACTGTCTATTCCTGTGCAACATTTATGCATAAAAACAGTAAATATTAAGAAATACTGCCAAGAGGATGTGCCTTATTAGTAAGTTATAAACAACCACACACAGATAGTACTAAACAGCTAATCCTAAAACCAGATACATGCACTACAGATAAATCCTGCAGTTCAGGATGATGCAGATCCTATACTGGTTTCACATATCATAATTTTGATTAAAGATACTTTTCAGCCTTGTCACAGAAATAATTTTGCAAGAAGCTTGTCCGTTTTCAATACAATTCTACTTAAAAATCATATAAGAATATCAGGAATCTCCAATTTAATTGGGATATTATCAACAGAAACATTAACTAGAATATGGCTGAAATGAGAAGTTAGAAGTTAAAATGTGAACAGAAATCAAAGGGTGCAAGATGTGAGTAAACCGTTCTGCATGGCCTTAGTGGAAGTAAAGCTGTTGAGAATCATCAAGATATGAAACAACATATAATACAATACTAATTATATAAAAACTTGTATGGAATTCTTCTCCGGTAGTTTTGGTTGGGGCAGGGAGGAATCATAATGCCTAATAAAAAAGAAATAAAACATTTCACTTTTGTTGCATAATGCACATAGGTAATTAATAGCACCTACAATTTTGGGTGCCAAAAGCAAAACAATACTGAAGAAATATCCGTATGTGCTTTTCTTCACTAGCAGTGTTGACAGGATTAAAAAAAACTAATTTCTTTTTTTTTCCGCCTGTAAGCTACTGTTTCTACTACACTTTGGTGTAAAAAAATAAGATCTTACTCTGAAACTGAAATTCATTTCTCTATCAAACAAGAAAATTACAGAACACAAGCAGGCACACACAAATTTCCTATGGCAATCAGGAACTATTTAATGTTTATATTCGTGTCAGAGCACAACTCAGGTTATAATTTAAAAAATGGCATCATGGTGACTGCTTAACAACTCCATTTTACTTACCTACGGATTAAACACACAGTTTTCTACCTTACCTCCTAACCTCCAAATAACAGGATTCTAAACATTGTATGATTATTTTTCCCCCCAAAGAACTTCAAAGCTGTGAAGCACTGGCACAGATAATATATAAAGATAATTCAACCATTTCCCCAGGAGCATTTTCCTCAGCATAAATCAGATTTTTATTCTGTATAGAGTCCAGCTGACAACTTCTTCACATTACTTTGCCTGACAAGTATCATTAAAAACTGAGGCTGTGTTTTTCTATTTCCCTACTTACTCCTTTGTGTAAGAATTCTTGCATTCTTATTCTATAAGCAAAGATTGCCACCCTGGGGAAAGAATCAAAACCACTCGCACAAGCAAAATTTTTAGTTAATTGTGCAAGGTGATGGTCCAGCAAAGGGTACAGCACAGTAAACAGAACAGTCTAATAGCCTCATGTGGTATTAAATTCCACAAGGACAGCAAGTTTGACACTATGATTAAATAGAATATTAATACTTTGGATTGCTCTTACTTGGCAAAAAGAGCCACATGGAATATTTTTATACTATTCAGCTTTAGAAGGATGTCATGCTGACATTGCCTTAGAAAAAATTATGACCTCGGTAAGTTTTTAGGCAAAAAAGGCAATGGTACAAGTAAACAGCTATGAATTACAGAGTTTGCTAGATGTAATGAAATGAAGTTAACATTGAGAACAACCAAAAGTTACTACTGTCTATATGAAATCAGCTATGTATTTCCATTTCCTAATGTGGTAACTGGCATTCTTTTTAACAACCTCAGACACAAAGTCCAAGAATTGAGTGTAGGTGGAGCATAAACTATGATCTCACTTCTGGATTTATTTTGCACTATTTCCGTCTTAATAAGTAGTGCATTTATGCTGAATGTGATATTTATCATTATTTGAGTATGAAGAATTATGGAAAATAAGTTGCATTCCTCTCAATATTATTTTTAAATGCTAGGGGGATGAACAGTCAGCTAATTACAACCTCAAGAAAATACCCACAGACATCTGAATAAATTTGAGAACAGATGTATGTCAGTGAAATTATTACATTTTCATTTCAATGTGTAGCAAATGTCCTGACTACCAATTTATTTATTACCTTTGTTGGCCTGTTAAAAAGACAGGCACCTCCCCCACGAAGTAAAAATTCTTTGTATTCTGCAATGCTGCATTTGGAGAATTTCCTGGAATGGTATACCCTAAAATAGCAAAGAATTAGGTGAGTAAATGCCTTGAAACACCACCAGCTACTGGAAAGGGGCAAAGGGGTCACAACTTTTTTTTAATACTGTAAATCCCAGTTTCTTACAACCACTGTGTGCAACAGTACGACAGCTCAGTCTTATTCTCAAACAATAAAATCAGAACAAAAGAAAAATTTTACAACATTTTGCATTTTTATATTTCTACTTTATGAATGTATAGTATTTGTAGCTCTTAAACTTCTCAATAAGGTAACCCCACATTACAGTAGTTGCTATTCACCCTTTCTGTTGCATGCATAATCCAGGATCCTCTCAGGTTTGTTTGCAGCACCTACAAGATGCTGCAGTAAGAGGTTTCACAGCTTAATACAGACTGGTAGAAGAACAATTTCATCCCATTTTCTTCTGTCATATTTGCTAATCTCATTTCATGTCTCCCTAGTTCTTACACTGGAAGAAAGAGTAATCATTCGTTCATGATGTTAGACTTCTCTCATGTTTCCTCAACTCCATCTTTTTTCCCAGACTACTGAAAATGTACTTTATTAGTAATTTCTCATTCAGAAATTGTCTGATGTATTTATTGGTCATGTTTTGAGATCTGGGAACGAGATCTATTCACACTATTAAAGATTGGGGTAACCGTGCCATAAGGAGGTTCTTCATTCCTTTCCTAACAGTGCACTCCTACTGAGGTATTTCCCCACTGAATTATTCAATACAGAGAAACTGTCTTCTGACACTCATGGAGTTAAGAGAAAAGGTTTTAAAGTGCAGCTAATTATTCACTCATTTCATTAGTCAGTCCTTTTTCAGCTTCTGCTTGACCATCCTCTGCTCCTGGTTTTTGTTTACTGTTAACCTTTTCTACAGAATAGGTTTATTCCATAGCCTCTTTTTCTGATACTTCCATCCAAGACCAATACTTTGATTAGTTCACCATGTGAAGGAAGCCAGTATCTATTCTGATCAATGCCTTACCTTGGATTCCAGAAGCATATTTATGGAATGATTTTCTGCTGCATTCATACAGTGGCTAACAATTACAAGTCTACAGGGAAGCCACAAAGTAACTCTACTGGAGAACCAATTTCCAAATATCATATGAAGAAACTCAGCTCCTTGTCTCTTATTTGTAGCTAATTTTCTCCATGATTTTTGCAATCAAGCTTCCAAGGTGAGCAAGATTCTGACAGAAAGTGATTTATAAGACTCAAACTCCTATATTTCAGAAGTTATCCTTTTCCAATCAATTGCTTACAGTATAGAGAGAAGAATCTTTAGCAGTGTGTGAGGGTAGAGGGCAATGAAATTCCTCCCATATAGATGTGCTTCCCCCTCAGACCTCATTGACTATGTAGCTAAGGATTGAGTTCCAACTGTGTCCAGTTTTTCATTTATTAGCACTAAAACACATGGATAAAACCCAATGCCTAAATATTTCTGTCATAACGTAAACTATGAACTCATTCCAGAGCCCTCAATTACTGATATTTATGACATACCCTGTTTCCTCCATGATGCAACCACCCCAGGATTCAGTGCAGTCACACTCTTCTCAGACAAGACCAAAATACAACAGAAAAGGAGAGAAGTTATAAATATGCTTACAATAAATATAAGTACTCACTATAAAAATGGAGCTTGACTAATTATACCAAGATTTGATGGTTGCTTGGCTGTACAGACTCTAGTCCCAAAAAAGAAACCAGCCCACTTGAAGACATACTAATACACTAAATAAATGTGGTAATTTCAGATTACCTTATCTGCAGGTTCTTAAGACTCAACACAGTTTCAGGCAGTATAGAAAGCTAAAAATAGTTGGCAAGGTTCTTCCCTACATGCTCTCAAAACAGGCAGCACAAGGCTGTGTGCAGTACACATAATATTGATGATTTTAAATGTTCACATTTCCTCCTCCCTAAAAATACAGAATACCCTGAAAGAGGATTGTTATTGGACAGGCCAGGCTTTTTCCATTTGGCATAAAATTATTAACAGTAATATGTGAATCAGCCGATCAAACATTCATTCAAAAAGTAGTTGAATGAAAATGGATTTACAGTTTACTTACAGCTATAGCATGTAAGTCAACAGTGACCAAATTCATAACATAAAAACAAAAGATCAGTACCTTATGGTTGGTAAAACAGATGCTGCACACTGCCCATAAAAATTATCTACCAAAGATAGATGTACTGTAGTAACTACTGGAAATCCAGAGTTTCTCCATGGAAAATGTTCACAGATTATTTATATGGTTATTTCTACTCTCTCCAGGTCTTTCATTAATCTTTCTCTATAAAAGGGCACCCAAATAAGGGCACTAAACTATCATATCAAAAACCTTAATCTTTCAGTTAAAAAATATTCTGTTTTTCAAATTGTATGAATTCTGTTTTACCTGTAATCAAAAAACAATTATGTAGAAAATATTTTCACAATTTGCTACTTAACACAGTCCAAAAATAGTGCTTTACAAAACAATATTCCTATGTATGGTTTCCTAATTCACAAATTTTTGAAGTGATTCCACAATAAAGTCAACATTATCATTCACATTTTTAAAGAGGAAACAAAGAGAAAAGGTAGCCAAACTGCTTACAAAATGCAAGTGAAAAATCAAACAATTTTCTTGAGCCTTGAAAAGGGCTTTGCAGCAGCTTTTGTACCAACATTCCACATGTGTTAAGGACACACAAATCTGGTCTGGCTGTGAAGCAGCAAGGTAACAAGTTGAGCAAATGTCACACTGAACTAGGTTACAACTCTTTACCATTTCTTCACTTGTACATCAGGTATTTTTGCATTTTAAGAAGTCCGCAATTGTTCTATTGGATTTACAGATTTCATTATGATAGAAAAGGAGTTCTAAATTAAATTAATGGTGTTTTCACCAATATACCTTTGAATATTGGTTATGAATCCAACCTCTCAACACAGAACATCACTGAGGTTATTGCAAAATGCTGCTGAACTGGCGGCTCTTGTTTTGGTGAAGCTGAAATTTTACTACATATATTTCCAAAAGCAGCAATTCTTGTTCTACAGTTACAGCAATTTTGGCATTTCTTTCAAACACAATAAAGGAAGTGCTTATGTATTTAGCTAAGGAAGATAAAAGAAGACTCCATGTACATACTCGGTTTCCTGGCAGCTGGCTCCCATTGTATTCCAAGATTCTGAGCAAGACTTTGTGCTAGTTCCTGTGCCATGGGCAAAGGGAGTCCATACTGCATTCCAAGAGGAGCACAATTATAAAAAAACCAAAACCCCTTTAGTTATTGCAATGAACATTACACTGGCTCATTCTGGCTTATCACATACCTACTACTTCAATAATTCAATGCAGTCAGTCACAATTCTATGTGCATATAAGGAAAATTAACTCAATAAAGTACATAACAGATAAAATATTCCTCTCCTAATCTCAGGTAATCTCTCCCCACTGGTTAATCTAAAGAAAGAAGTCTATTTGATATATACATAATACAGTTCCGTAATAGTAGGGATTTAACCCATGTAAAAACAGGAGAATTTCATTATCAATTTAACACTGCACTGAGGAAAAAAAAATAACAATAGTAAAAAATTCAATACACAGGGACAATTTGTTTTCTAATTTCAATGTTAAAAAAACTTCAGGAAGAATTACATGTCACTGGTACCTCAGAAGATCAAGTGTCTTACAGTGATAAGACAAAAAGATATTCACTGTGTTTCACATATTCCTGTCTGAGATTTTTGGGTCTAAATTTATGTCAAATATAATAAAAGCCAATTTAAGTTCTTTTTAAGAGAATAATGCAGACAGGAGAGAAATGCTTTCTAAAAAGACGAGCACTCTGAGCAGTAGTTTGATGATGATCAAGCAGGCTGGCTGTGAGAATCCTAACTTTTTAATATTTAAGTTATCTTTAAAGCCCTGAATACTGAAACATATAAACTGTTGAGATTATAATGTAGAGATTCTACTTTACTTCACTTTAGTAATGAAAAAAAAAATTACCTCATTCACTCCTACTCCTCTGGCCACAGAGCAAACCCCTCCAAAGTAACTTAAGCTGCTCCTTTTGTAATGAAATGTCACATTCCTTACAAACAAATAAAAATGAAGAAAATATAACACATTGACATTGGGCACCAAGAGCTTATTGAAAGACCACACCCTCACACATGCCATGATAGATTGCATGTACATTCATCTACTTCTAGCATAAAAAGCAACTGCAAGTTTACAAACAGAACGCCAACACTGAAAGAGGTGATTATATATATATATAAGCTTTGACAAAGACTATTTTTCTCTTGTAGAGCCAGAATCAGTCTTAATCCACAAACAAACCAAGCACAGAAAGCTCGAGTGCCAGACTCCTAAGACAACAGTGATAACATTCCTTTTAAAAGTTACCAATATATTCCAATTTTTGATCTGTCAGGAAGGAATTCCGTTCTGAAATGTATCAGTATTGAGAACTTTTTAAACTATGCTCTTAATCCAAACCAATTTAAGTTCTAGTTTCAACTCCAAATGAAAAGACTGAGAAGTATGCCTAAAGGGAAAGTAATTTAATACTGCACTTTAACCCTGCCTCCTTTCTTTTATTTGTTAATAAGCCCCAAATAATTTAGTTAAGTAATGTAATCTGGAAGATCTAAATTATTCAATAAAACGCCTATAAATTACTATGAATTACTAAAACTACTATTTTAACTCCAGAGTCATAATAATAAACCTACACAGCCTACAAACAACCTACAGTGACCCTGCATGGTGTACGAATGACCTAACCTTTGAAAATTAATGGAGTCTTTTTTAAATGACAGGATACTCCATACAGGTATGTACTTATTTTTCAGAACATTCTAACACCCATCAGAACTTTCAGACTGCAGCTTAATTAAACACATACAGCCAGAGGCTTTACAACAGACAGGACTGCAGTAAGGGCTGAGCTTGACAGGCACTTCTGGAAATGGTCTAGTTCATCCCCCCAGCTGCAAGGAGGCTCAGCTGGAGCACACCATGTTCCGTTGGCTTTGGAAAATCTCCAAGCATGGGCACTCCATAGCCTCTCTGTGCAGCAGAGAGTTTCAGCATCTGACCACCTTCACAGTGAAAGGTTTTTTTTCCCCCCATGTTTAAATGGAATTTCCTGTATTTCAGGTTGGATTTGATACCTTTCACCATGGCAAACTCTTCAGCAGGTGACACAAAACATGCATTGAAGTCACTAAGAGTGCATGTCAGCAGCATTTCGCCTGTATTATGAAGAACACAATCAGCATTGTATTGCAATGCCTGTAGTAAGGAAATCTGGAGGAAATTCTTCAACCCTTGTTTTTATCTTCTTCTGCAGAAGATGAACTACAGGAGAATCCCATGGAAGACACTAGTTACTCCATCCTCACAGTATGTCATGCTGCTGGGAGATGGCTTAAGATCTTCATGCTGCACAGGGGAACATATTTCCTCCTCTTTGCTTACAATGCCGTGAAGTAAAATAATACTTGCTCAAGGCTGAAATCGTGCCTAATGATGCAAGTGGAATTTCCCCTCAAAATGCATTGTGTCTCAGAACAATTCATTACAGCTCTAAAGGAGAAGCCCTTCCATTAACAAATCATCACTGCGGCTACATGTGCGAATAAATATACTAACTGGAACACTCTTGTGGCAACACATAATCCTGTCAGCTCTGCCCTCTCCTGATCGTAACTGGAAAAGCAGTACCTTAAACACCTGATTGGCAAAGCTAAGTGTCCTCAAGGGCTCATCAAAAGCCACTTCAAATGTGACACTGTCTCCAGGTTGCAAAGACATTCAAATATCATTACAGATACGTATATCAACATGAGTACGGTATATACTACACCTATTAAAAACAGGTGTTAAATATGGATTAAGCTTCCTAAGGAAGGCAGAGGTCGATTGATATACAGAATACTAAGCAAAAAAGTACGAAAGAAGAGACAAGTAGACAAAAGCAGTAGACAGGAAGTAACATTCTAAGCCATTGCAAAGGGTACATACGAGAGCAGGTGCACAGCATCAGCGTGCTGCTTGATGTAGTGCTGCCGGTACTTGGAGAAGTCGTGGAGCATCTGCAGAGGGTCAGGGTGAATATTAATGCGATCTCTGTCTGTCCAAGTTTCCACAGCAACGAGAACCACCCTGGTGTTCAGCTGTTCCTTGTATATCTGAGGGCAGAGACAGGACAGGCACAGGAGTAGAACACTGGGTCAGACATGCACAGTTAGCCAGTAAGAGTAAAGCGGAAGGACAAGAGGGATAAAGCAGGAGGAAAACATGGGGAAACAGTTAGCTGGTAATGCCTTGCATTTCCTAAAAGCTAATATTCTGATCAACTTAAATTTTATGTTTTAGAAGGAAACAAACAACCCTTGCTGCTCTTTTTTTTTTGAGCCACTCCATTTTCTTTAAAATTCTCATGGCAAATAATTTTGCCACTGAGTTTTGCGGAAAACCTGTAGAAAAACCAGCAAAGAAGAAATGTAAAGGTACACTGGGTGATCTCAAAGAAAAAGAAAAGACCGATCTCAAAAAGTAGCTGAAGGCAATTTTTAAGTTGAGATTAAATAACTTCTCCGTTTTCCAATAAATCCAAAATTTAATTAATGCTTGATTTCCACTTATATAGTATGATCACTTAATTCTCACATTGCTTGAGTGGAATTAAGTAAAAATATTGATTTCCCTATAAATTTTAATGTTACTGTAGCAACAGACAAGGAAACAACAATCAGGCCTCAATAATAACAAAACAGTTTTAAAATATGCATTTTAACATTGTGCATGATACTTGATTCTGACATAAAACTGCTGCTGTCTTTAGGTTCAGTTAAAAAAATATCAAAGTTTATTAACTAAGGTCATGCAGAACTTGCAGATCTATAAAAGATGCATTCCTTATTCACCCTGACCAGAAACCCAGTTTTGTATCAGGGCAGCATCATCCTTATTAAAAAGTCAATGTATAATATTCAGCTTAGAAAAAAAAAGACAAATACAAAAACGAGAGATAGCAACCAGCTAAGCTCAGTTTTGTCCAAGACCCTTGAAGGAAAAGAGTATTAGCATGCTTCAATCTGAGGGAGACAAGCTGAGAACATACACAGAAAATGGTTTACAACATGAGAAAAACCAGTAAAATTAAACCACCTGAAATAACATAGGGGTGGGTCAATAAAGACTTCTGTTTGCTGAGAGGAAAACTGTAATTCCTGAAGCAAACAGCAACAAAAGAATGGAAGAGGAGGCAGAGAACCTGAAGGCCTCTGAAAGCCAATATCCTTTCCCCAACAATAAATCAGTAAGAAATACAGCCCACACCCTATGGACACAAGGGAATAACAAAGCAGAAAGTTCTGCTCCTTTTCACGCTTTATTTAAAGAAAAAGCCATTTATATGTCCTTTTGTAAGATCTCTGTGAGGGGAATGAATTCTACACAAGAATGAAGCTCCATGTTTCTGCATACACACAGATAAAAATGGAAAAAATAGATATAATAGTGAAAGAAAAGACAGATGAAATAACTTCTGTTAAAACACAGAAGAAAGACAAAGAAATAATGATCAGGTGAGAAAAAAAAAGATGCTACCTTCTCTTTGGAAATGTGCAACATAAATTGCAGAAATACTACAATTATTTACATTTTTATCTGCTCTAGTAACTTTTCTTTAGGCTACTGGCATGTTCAGATCATTACAGAAAAATATTCCAAAAGACTTCTAGTATTTCATGTATTATAAATATATTCACCTAAATTTTCAATATACATCCAGTACAATTCCTATGTAAGAGCAAGTACTGCATTGTTTCCTCTGAGCCAAACAAACTGTTGACAATGTTTTGCACTGAATCATATCACACAGTTCCACAGGTATCAATAATGTCACATGGAAAAGGGACTCAGAGTCAGCATTTGGTAGCCTTTGTATTCATCACTACTAGAGAATCTATCCCTGTTTTCACTACAGAC
This sequence comes from Corvus brachyrhynchos, assembly GCF_000691975.1. Taxonomy (NCBI): domain Eukaryota; kingdom Metazoa; phylum Chordata; class Aves; order Passeriformes; family Corvidae; genus Corvus; species Corvus brachyrhynchos. The sequence continues at coordinate 767,087 of NW_008238358.1, forward strand.
AGAGCTCTGAAATGTGTGTGATCATTATATGTGTACCAAAAAGAGGAAAAAAAACCCAAATTAATTTTACCACAAATATTACTTTTAGTTTATATGCTGTTGCATATTACAAAATTGTTTTAAATTTAGTCACAGATACCATTCTTGTATCTGTGTCACTTCCACCCATTTATAATGTACCACAATGTCATTTTGTTTGTTTTTAAGCTATAAATAAAGATTTATGAAGGAGAATTTTTTATTCACACTCACTTTTTCTCACAATAGATATACGTATCCTTTGTTACCTATGCTTGGAGTTTCAATCACTTGTGGTTAGATTTGTTTCACAAATCTAAATTTGATTAAATCTCATTCTTAATTGGTGACAGATACTGAAATCACCCCTGCCAAGGGCAAACTCTGACAGTTGCAAGCTTTAAGAAAAATGCCACAGATAATCTGGTAGTTACTTATACATTCACCCCAGGCTATTCTTCTGCAGAGGAACTAGAAATGCACTTTAAAGTGTAATTGAAATTTGGGTTCTGAAAATGATAACATTTTTAATACAGTGCTAAAGTAAAAGTCAGTGAATCAGTTTTCAGAAGAAACATTGATACTTACAGCATCTACAAGGTTTACCACAGATTTCGCAAAATTGTTTGTGTATGCAGTTGAAGAACGGTGCCTTTTGAACTAAAAGAAGAGAAAGTAGAACACAGTGAGAACTTAAATATTTATTACTAATTCTTTATTTTTACAGCATGAAAAGGAAATTAATATTTTAAGAAAGTAAGGGAAAAACTAAAAAAACTTTTCAGATCACAGCCTATATCTCATATTCAAAAACCCCTGGAAGATAAAGGAAGCCATGTATGATAGGCAGCCTTTCCCATCCGTAAAAGGAGCATTTAACCACAAGAAATACTTTGTTTAGAATCAGACTTCAAATGTTTGAGACAAAATTACAGGTAAACATGAACATAAACATGAGCTCAAAATTGAGAGGACGCTGTACCCATTTAAACTGCCTAACCTGATGAGTTACATATCTGACTGTAGTAGCCACATTCCATCACTTTAATTATAAGACATGAAGATGAAGCATTTACCACTTGTCCTGTGCACAGCTCTTTGCAAAGGTATCCTTTTCTGCAACAGCACAATACTTTTGTGACATGTAGCAGTAGTTATAGCAAAAGACAAAATGGAAGAGGGAGTGCATGGTAAAAGTAAATACGTGTTTGAACATGAAAAGAGTTAAGCTGAGTATCTTAAATTCTAACTTCAATTTTTTTCTATTTTTATAGACTTACATGAGCTGTATTACAAGTTTTGCTTCATAATATATGTGCATGTCATTACAATGTTTTCATGTCTTTCCTCATCCTGCCTCACAAGCCCCTTCTGTTCCAAGTCAAATTTTTTAAAGATGCAGCTATGGTACCTGAACATGAATCCATATGACTTTCAAGAAACTGTAAAATTATCAACCAAGATTACATTACACAGTATGATTTACATATAGGAAAAATAGGACTTCAAAATTTCACAGAAAATGAACGTGAAATTACTTAGAACAGGGAAAAAAAGCCTTTATCAAAAAACTCTTACTAATTTCAACTACTTGTTAAAAGCAACAAGTCTCATTGCCTCAGTGTTCCATGGAAGTGTCAGCTATTCTATGAAATACTGTACTTAAAAAGAGGCTTTGGAACAAGAGGGCCTGACTCTTCTCTGTGCAACTGAGCAGCTGCTCTCAGGTACGGTGCTAGTAGGTGCCTAGGATGTACACTGTACATTATACCACAAGACTGCTCCCCAGAGAACAATATGACAGTGGGGAAGGGGGAAAGGGTGGCTTTGGCTTTTTGTTTTGAGCCAATCCCAAACCTTTCCAGAAGTGGGAAGGTAAAATAATGTGCTTTGGAAAATGTTCTTGGTTTTCAATAAAGTATTAAAATGCTAATATCAATAACAATACACCATATAATGTGGTTAAATACAGATCCTAAAAGAAATTAATCTAAACCAGTAGAAAGTGCAACAGCCTAATTAAATATGTTGAGATATCTTTATTGCTAGAGGAAAGGAGATGTTGTGAAAATACACAGTATTAACTATTTAACACAACAATCAATGAGGTTTAAGGTACTTCTTCCAACAAAGACCTTTGCTGCAGGGGAAACCTGCCCTCTCCTGGTAAGCAGAAAACCTTGAAAGTACATTAAGTGAGCTCCTGGACTGGCAGGCCGACACCCCTAACTGTGAACACTTCCCTAAGTATATCTGCTTTATTCTTTGAAAAGAATTATTATCTGTTTCTAAGTTACTGATAACTATGAAGCAAAAAATCTTGTGCTCTGAAGCTCTAACAAATTAAGCGTGAGAGGAGACAACAGTTAGTGTCTGTAACAGGTGTAGTGAACACCTTTAAGCACATCAGTAATACAAGAGGCCAGGGGAAAGAGACAGACATAGGAATATTTTCTCTTCATAAGGAACACCAACCATAGACATCAAACAAGACAACAAAATAGCCATAACTTCAGTTACTGTGTTAAACAACTAACACCTGAACACTCTTAGTGTAGTTTCCTACCAGGTGGCTTTGCAAATGAAAACAGCTCAAGAAATTTCTGTCCTACATTTTCCACCCATTCAAATTCCCTCCACAGCGCTAAATTAACACAGGTAAAATACAGGTTATTTTTGCCCAGACTACTTCTATGATTTATTATACAGATGAGGGAAGGGTACATTATCTGTCTATGCAGCAATAGAACAAGTATGAATTACTGCACCCTGTTCTGATATCTTCTATATCTTGCTCTTCAATATCATCCTTCAGTGCTCACCAAAGAGCCCACAACCCCATAAAGCACTGGGAAACTTGCAGCAGGGTGAGAGATGAAAAACCTCTTTACTGGCAAATAAAGTAAGTGAAAACCTATTGTATCAGCAGACTTCAATTTAAAAAAAAAAAAAAAAAGAGTCTTGCTTACAACAAATGTCACTTAGTCTGACTTTTTCCAGTCATTCCTCAAGACAAAAAGGGGAAAGAATTGGGCTTTCCTCCCCCCACCCATTCTGGGGGTTTTTTTAATGACAAACACTTCTTGAATCAAACAAACAACTTACCTTGCACTTCATTATGAATCCTGTTTATAAGTACGGAATAGTCAGGAAGAACAATCAGAGTTTTGTCTACATGTTTTGCTGCATTAAAATTTAAATCAGTAAAATGAAACTCAAAGTTAAATTCTGATTTCTTTCCATATAACTTCAAAGATAGGATGTAATTTTAGAACATTTTGTGTGTTTGTTCTGGACATAAATGTTTTGTTGCTTTACTTGGTTGGTTATGGGCATAATAATTTATCCATATGATACCAAAGTGTTCCAGATTCATTTTGAATATATAATTGCCACAGAAAATCTTAGGTAACATTAAGCTTCATTAGGTATTATGGCCTACAGTGTGTCTTACAGTACAAATGTTAATAGCTGCTGATAAACTAAATCCTGGGCCCAAAAATAGCTGATGCAGCACAGCGCTGTACATCAGCCTACAAATTGTCACCAAAACGAAGATCACCACTGAATTGCTATACTTACCATTTTATGGTCATTGACTATCATGAGCTCCAGATATTTCATCTCTTCAAAGACACCACGAGATAACTGAGGAATTAAAGAAATGCTTTGAGAAATTAGGAAGATGTAGTAATTTTCAAAAATAACTGCGGCTGATTTTTAGTATAGATACATATTAAAAAGATATTGTGTAAGGTATGTAAACTGGTAAACTGGGTGAGAAATGCAAGTAGGGTAAAGAATCACAGCCCCAGTAACTTAGGCTGAAAATCTGAGGCACATCATCAAGAATGTTCAGGTTCTACTCTTTTTGGTTCAGTGCAGACAGCCCTACTGCTTCCCTCCTCCTTTCATTATGTACTATTCACCACAGATTTAATGAGAAAGGAAGTTACTAAAAATATATACACCCTCAAAAATATGGTGTAGCTTGTGCAACTCAGTGAAGAAATACAGATTAATCTTCTTTAACTCAATTATTCCCCTAACTCATACATATGCATATGAAGATCATGAGGACTGCCCACTTACGTTCTCGCAAGAACCCAGTTCTGGGTGTCCTCATTCGGATTTTTGATTTAATCATGCTACTTAATGAGCCAAGTGACAATAAGGTCAGATATCTACAAAGTAGCAAGAGTTCATTCAAAATTATTCTTTATTCTCAAGCAGACAAAAACCTTAAAATTCTAAAATAATTTTCACTACTAAATTTTGATTTAATTGATGCATATCATTGCTGTCACTTTAGAAAGTTTATCAACTTTCTTCTAAATATTCTATTTTTAAAGAAAAATATTGTTTTCTCATTTGATAATTATATTATGTGACAATATTAAGCTTCTAAAAATACTTGTTTCCTAAAGCCTACGTTCTCTTGACATTAAAAAATACAGAAATTAGTGAGTTTGGGTTTATAAAGGGTCTTAACTCAGGGTCATACTTCTACTTACTGCTCTCTTTCTTCTCCGTCTCCTCAGCCACTGCAGTTCAGACAGAAAGGGCCATTCAGAACTAGAGTCAGTCTCTGTAAAAATTACAATTTAAGAATTTCATGGCATTATTTTAAACTACTTATGTACACTGTCCAAACCAAAAGTAGATTAAGATCACCAAAATCCGGACAACCCTCACTATTCAAAAGCTCATTTTTTAAAGTACATAAAATATATCAAAACTCAAGTAATTCAGAAATCTTAAAGCATGCAAGGAGAGGTAACCTGGGCTTAGAATATACATTTTCTTCCTTCTCATTGCCTCAATAACATTAATATCACTGATTAATTAGTGATTTTCAGAGGAAAGCTAAATAGAGGTCAGTGGATGAAAATCTTACAGCTGCTCTTTGAAAAATCTAAATTCCATCGCAATAATTGTGAAAAAAGTCAGGTTAGTATCTATTTTTCAAGATTTTCTAAATAATCAGCAATTTTATAAACACTGCTAGCCTAATATTCAAATTTTCCAAGTTATAGATGCAATTATTTTCAATATTTAAAAACTCATAAGCAAAAACATACCAAGGTCCTGCAACTGCTTGGAGGCTTGTGTTCCATAAGTTCTTTGGATGATATGTGGCCTGCTTTTACTTTCCTGACAAGAAAAATAAGCGGCATTTTCTTCTAATTAAATATTATTAAGTGAAAAAATGGCACTTCTTTCAGTATTTATAGTTTTTTATTATTTTTTGTATAAAACAGGCAACCATAGTACCAATTTGGGACAGTACTAATTTGAAGCAATCTATTTGCAGTCCTGAGCAAATCATAGAGCCTCTCTGCTTCAGCAAATTGACCAGTCTACAAAACATAAGTGTCACAGATGTCTTTGAGATTACCTTAAAAAAGTCCTTTAAAAGCATTAGAGAACAAAGATAATTTATTCCAATAAATCAAATTAGAAAGTCTATATCTGGTTGAAATCTTCCTCCCACAGATGAAAAGCAACTATTACTATTTATGAAAAAAATCCTATCTAATTACAGCAAGTTGCAAGAAACCAATCAATATACTATACTTAAGATGATTATTTCACCCTGTTTTATTGGTGTACTCCACACTTAAAAAGGACAAGATTTTTAATGCATATTTTCTTTAAAAGTCTGACACACCCCAAATTATCACATTTGAGTACCTACTCTAGAAAACAACTCCTTTCTCCCGTAACACCTCCTCTGCAGAGTCTGCCAAAACAAGCGACTCTTTTCAAAGGGTAGGATTCTACTGTTCTGTAACTTCCATAACAAATACATAGCACACTGAAGGACAATACTGCATATATTTGCTGGATTTTTGGGGGGAAGGAGAGGATGTTTTATATAGTATCTACTATAGTTAAGATTAATCAAGCTGAATAAAGTACATGCTGAAGGCTGTGTTCAAGATATTTATCTCACATACTGCAATCAAAAAATGAGCCCCCAAAAGCTCTCTGTAGCTGTATTATTTTCAGTAGTTTTGAGAAAATTAGGCATCTCATCTGTTTTCTTATCATTTAGAGTTCAACTTGAAACCTTGAGTTGGCAAATGGTATCTTACTTTTATAACCAGAACTTTTGCTCTACTTACAATTTTTACTGAAATACCACTCAGAGAGACATCCTGGTTTCATTTGTTCACCCAAGCAAGAAAACAGTTTAGTCAAATTTTCTTCTTCTGACTATATGGATGTCCTTGTATAAATTCATGAATTTACTGAGTCTGTGTTGTCAGTTTTTAGAATTACAACCTTTATGAACATGTGCTACATCAAACACAGACGCACAGCACATACTGTTGTTCCTGGAGGGACTTGATTCTTTTGGATATAATATTTTGCCATGCCTCTGGAGTTTCATTTATAGTCCAAAAACTGACTGTCCAAATGATACCAAGTTCTCTGAATGTTGATCCATTTTCTTTGACAGTATCAGCCAATGATTTTGCAGATCTTTATTCAGACTCTAATTTCAGCTTTACAGTCACTAAAACATATTGGTTCTGCAGCATTAATTATTTGTCACATACTGTGTGTATACTGTCATATACATACTAGAGCGAGACAAGCTTGACAACTGTGGCACAGCATCTGCAATATATCCTACAGACCAAGCAGGACACAAACCTTAAGAATTCTCTGTCTCAATGTTGCAAAATCATTTCACTGAAAATCACTCAAATATTTGAATCATTCTGAAGTTAAAAATATACCTAGTTTTACTACTGTCTGTGAAATTGTGTCAGCTGTATCAACAGCTAAAGTTTTAGAAATGGTTGCACATATGAAACACAAAAATAATAATAGCAAAATACTTGCATAAATGCAGTCCTACATGCTGATCCAGCATAATCTTCTATCTGAATATGCTGGATCACAATCATTTAAGCTATACAACGACCACTGACTTAAGACATACAAAGTGTAAGATACCCAGATGTAATTATCTACTTAATTAAACATTTTGTAGAATCATGGCAGGCCAAGAGCAATCTGATGCAACTATTTAGAGAGGAATATATAAATGAGTTCCAGAGATCCCTTAAATGAATTTATAAACACTTTAGTTCAAGTACTAGAGCAAATTGATAAATGCTTTTTGACAGTCTATTACCATGTGTTATGGAAACAGTTTTATTTGTCTACTCCCAGCATCTAAATGATCAACAGCAAGCAGGAAACAAAAGATTAAAGAAAAGCAGAGAAAAATTGTAGGTAAATCATAATTGCACGTTTGCTACCTTAAACAAATTCAAATTAAGTGTTTTAAAATACTTTTCATTTCCATGTGAATGCATGAGACATATCATTCATTGATTTATTCTAATACTTTTATTTGCTATTCCTTGAGTGCTCTTCCAAACCAAATAAATTAGACAAAAATAAACTTACTGCCGTGTGGGTCAGATCCATCGGTTCTATCAAGTACAAATAAGTACTATCTTCAAACATGCCACTAGAACATGGAGAAAAAGAAGTGATATTTAGGATTACAAGGCAATCCGTTTGACTCCAGGATTTGAATTTTGGTAAGACAAAACCAAACTAAGGGCTGAAAAACTGATCAATATTTAATATATATTCATTACTACCACATGTAGCTAAAGCCAAGATTGAGGGATTTTTAAGATATCTGGCACATTTTAATGGACTAACAGTAAATGTAATGGCAATGCAATGATGAAGTACCAAAAAAGATTTGACCTTGGAAAAAGGAAGTTCTAAGACACACCCTGAGCAGGCAAAATACAATCAACAGCTGAGTTGCACTTAGCAGTAACTAATGCTAATTTCTTGTATTTTTTTCCTTGTACAATCTAACAAGAAGATCCATTTTTCTATGACAGAATCATACATGAATACTGAGCATGCTGAAATATAATTCTTGTTTATCCTTTACCATAATAAGTCATCTGGGGAAATATTTACTTGCACTTACTAAATTCAAACGTTTGTGAGACAGAATCAAAACATGATTTCCAATGATACTAAGAAAAATTGCTAGCAGTTTGGCACAGCTGGTACTGACATTTCAAAACATCAAGAAATCTTTGAGCCTGTAATGTTTCAGTTCCTCCCATATTAAGAGAATATTCAAGAATAACAATTAGTTGTAGCCTTGTTTAAAAAATGAGAACATGTACTTACTGAAGTCCATTACAAGTTGAAAGAGCAACTTTGGAATCCTTGACACCTCTGATATTTCCATGGTAGTAACAATGCTCTCCCCCCTAATAATTTTTAAAAACAAACAATCACACACACAAAATTATCCTGATTTAATGTCTGTTGCTTAAAACCAATGCAAAAAAAAAAAATCTAACAGTAACAATACACATTTACCTCATTTAAGTAGTTTTCTTTATTGTCTATCAGCAAGAAGCTCAGCTAAACTAAAAAGAAAAAGTATTCTCAAAAAATGTTATTAAAAACCCTGAAGTGGGGTTGTTTCTCACCCATTGTTTGAAAAACCTACTATTCATCATAAAAACATTTTTAGTTCTTGTGTCATGTCATTTGAACTCCAACATGCATATTGAACCCATTCTTTATGCAATTATTATAACTCAAGAAGATACAAAAAATGTAAATGCTTTTTATCTATGACAGCATTATTTCCATTTTGCATCTTATTTAATGAGTTATTCAGGTTCTGATTTAAATTTCTTACAGGTTATTGTGTATAATTAAATCAAAGTACTACACAGAAAGCAATCACTATGTGTTTACCCTTCCATCAGTGAGAATGTTTTTTAACAGCTAAACTTGATTCTCTTTCTCACACAAAACTTTTCAATATTTTTTTTCTTTAAAGATGATCATCTGAGTAAAGAAATTGCTGTTTGTTCTTCAGTCATCTTTGTAATTAACTACCTCTTTCTAGAGAATACAGTAATTTTCATTGCGATCTCACTTCTTTAGATCCACATCAGGAAACAAAACAACCTTAGGCCTAAAAAGTTTTAGAAGACACTGCAAAAGACCAGGATATAGTCCTTATTTGACCTCCTACACAAATTATGTGGGGATTTGGGGGTTTTTTTATTATCTATAATGAAGCTTTTTACAGATTAACGTGACCTCAGGAGCTCCATTATTGCTTCTAAATAAAACAATTCAGAAAACATCCCCTAGGAAGTTTGGATCAAGTTACTGCAGCATGCAAAGGTAGCCCATTTGCTGAGTCTGAAGTTCTAATATAATTTTCCAGTCAGATTCATGATTCAGCAACCGCAGTGCTCAATGCTAGTGCTGCAGCTGACAATTGCATGAGCTTGTCTAAATGCCAGAGGGAATTGTTTTCTTGCATCATTTACCATTTTTGCCTATTCTGCAGAATACTGAGTCTTAATGAAACAACTTCCTTTGTATGTAACATGAAACTATTTTTCTTCTTCAGTGGAAGAAAACAAAACAGCATATTTCAGTAATTACATTGCAATGTAATTGTTTAATTCTGCCCTAATCTGCCATGTATTATTTCATTTGAGATTCTCTATAGCAAGGGCAAAACAATAAACCAGATATCCGATACTTGGACAAACAACAGTCCAGAGTTTCTGAAGACATGAATACGACTGGAATACTCTCTTGCCTCCACTCTAAATACAGATATAATTCACACGTAATAAGTTTTCAAGAAATATTTTGGCATTTCTACCAAATATGAAAAAGTAATTCCCTGAAAATGTGGTTTATAACCTTCCTAGGAACCTTCCAGTCCTCATTTTGCTACCACAAACAAACAAAAAGACTGATCTTGTTCCTTTATAGCTGAATTACCTTGCAGAACTTCAATCTGGCTTTGGATCAATAGTCTATGGCACTGAAATCAATTTGGGAGCTAGTCTGACAAACAAAATTAATTGGATGTCTAGCAATATGCTGATTTTGTAGTAACTCCAGAGGTTAAAGTTTCAGTTAAATCTTTCATTTTCTGTGTTACTGTATAATTCTTGAAAAAAAAAGTCACTGCAAGATTATTAGGTTAGTTTAAATGTCTTACATTACCATTATTTTTTCTCCTTGCACTTTGTGCTAAGGACACATAAATAATTAATTAAGACTAATCTGATGGTGACTTCAACCCCTCCACCTCCTGTATTTTACAAAATGTAATTGTTCTGGCAGTAATGGATCACCTTCACAACTACCACCTACAAATGCCTACTCCTCACTCCAAAACACAGCTTCCCTTTTTTGTACAATTCCTCTTGTATTACTGAGATATCTGTACAAGATGAGATCACAGTTACCGTCTATGTCTGGAAAAACACTTCTGATGTTTTTAAGTCATGCAAAACATTTTTTTCTCTTTTCTATTTTCACATTTTATTGGCATTGTTCCCTCAGAAAGACAATTTAAGAACATGATACCTTAGAAAATTTTGGTTTTCCATCTTCATAGTGAATCTCCACATAATTGGAAGATAACAAGTCACTGTTAAAGAAAGGATAAATAAAGTTGAGAAAAATCTGAGTACTCTCTCTACTATTATGGGTAGGTTTGGGGGTTTTTGTTAGCATTTTCAAACTATTTTTATTTTCCTTGTACATTAGTTTAAAAAAAATCAAGCAGTTTGTGTTCAGTAAATGGTTTGATGGTACACCGGCAGTCAAAGTGGGGTACAGAAGGGGAAATTTCATTCTGCAATCTAATCCCTTGTATTTTAGCTCTACAAATAGATTACCAGCCTTCTAAATATGAAAAAAAAAAAACAAACCAAACCAAAAACCCATGGCTTTAGAACTTTGCTTGCTGTCAGTAAATGTACGTTTAGTTCAGAACCATTTTCAAGTAAGTTTTACATTTTATCTAAAAGTGTAAATATGTAAGGCTGAACAAATAAATACACCATTGTTATGAAGACAAGAATGTATAAACACTTTCACAAACTACAAATACTCTTTTTTTTTTTCCAAAAGCAGTAATGTGCCTTAAAAGAAAACACACAAAGCACAACCCAAAACACACTCCATACTACCCCTTTTTCTCACTTTCACTTTTTGTTTTCAGATACATTTCTCATTCTTATTTTCTTCCTAACTCTGGCAAAAAAAATTCCTTGCATAAAAATTTTCCATAATGTGTAATTCACAGTTCAGATTTATTTTTTTTTAACTAAGCTTAGCCAGGCTGTATACATCCTGCGATAACCTCAATGCCCCATTCACATCTCACCCCATTACAATAAGGGTTGCAGCACAGTGCCCAAGGAGAGCAAAGCAATTAAAGATGTTAACTGGCACCACCAAATATGCAAGATAAGCATTTTACTTAATGTGATCCAGAATTCTTAGCATTTTTGAAGCCTCTAATGTACCCTTACAAGTTAAAAAAAAAAAAAAAAAAAAGGTTAATCTGCCAACCTTTTCCATTCTTTAGCTTCTCATTACTTCCAACTGCCAAGGAATTCCCTATTTGGGTAGTGTCCAAATCCAGTGTCACATATGATAGGTATCTAACATGGAATACTTACGATGGAAAACTCCTATATGTATATACACATATATTACAAGTACAAAGCAAGGATGCAGACAGTGTTTTCCAGTAGACTCTACACTTTTCTCATCCCTGACTTTCCAACATGTGTTGGGTCTGTGTGACAAGGTTTTGGTAGTGGGGGGGTATAGGAGTGGCTCTCTGAGAAGCTGCTAGGAGGTTCCCCCATGTCCAACAGAGCTGGTGCCAGCCAGCTCCAATATGGACCTTTGGGATCTGCAGGATACAAAGCACATCAATGAAATTCTCCATGCTGAACAAATGCCCTCCAAAGAAAATTAAGGCCTGCTGTTCATGATATACTTCCCTGTGCTGGTTTGGCCAAATTTAGAAATATATCCTCTGAGAGAGGGCAGGTTAAAAACCACTCCTTCCCCACCAGGTTCAGGAAAAAAACCTTTCCTCGAAGGAAAGTGAAAGAGATAAAAACTATTTATTTAACAAACACACAGGAAAAGGATAATACTGCTAAATAATAAAATCTCTCACTGTGGAGAAAAAACTTGGGAAAATGTTGGAGTCCTCCCTTTGGTCTCCCTCCTACTTGGAGCTGGGACTTGGCCCAGGGCCAGGCCCTCTGTGCTCAGTGGAAAGTCCTCCCGATGTGTTGATATTGAAGCAGTCTAGCAGAAAAAGGGAAAAAATCAAAAATTCCAGGAAAAACAAAGTTCAACTCTCTGGAGGAAAAAAAACCAAAAAACTGGTTGAACAAGCAAGCAGGGTGCTTCTCCGCTCCTCTCCCCACAGCCCAGCAGCAGCAGGAAAAAAAAATGCAGAGAGCCAGAGTATGTTATTCTCTGTCTGTCCTTGAAAAGCACTGCTTTGAGAAGTTTGCTCAGTTTTCTCTCTCTCTGCTCAGGCTCAGTTTAAAAGCATAGAAAGGCATAAAACTAATTTCTGGGCATAGAGCAGCGACAGGAAATACAACATCAAGTCACCCCAAGACATTCCCAAGTGCCACGCTGTAAACAAAATGCACCTTTAATTTGTGAAGCACCCTTTTGCCAAATGTAACACAGTATCCACCACCTAGAAGGTGGAGTAGAAAATCTTTTATAAGACTTTTGGATTTCACAAAATTGTTTCTCACGCTAGGCTGGAACAGGGTGTTCATTACTAGTTTCTGGTCATTATTATGTTTTTAAGCTTGCCACACAATCACCAAGGTTATGCAAGGGCATTTTTCTCTTAACATTCCCCTCAGGACAGCAAGAATTTTGAACATTCCATTGAAAAAAAGAAAAATCAGTCAGCTACTCCTTAAACTGTATGCCTCTACCTGGGCAAGTACCTGATTTTTGTCAGCTACCTTACATCAATTTTTCTTATTTCAAGTATCTGTCTAAACTAGCAAACATCCAAAAAACACTTTGCTTGCAATCACATTCAGAAACCTCTCAATGTATACTGCTAATCTGAGAGAATGTTGACCTTATTCAGAGAAAGAGGGGGAAACGGGAGAGGAACAGTTATGTTTTCACGTTTTTTCCAACACAGCTTTGCTAGTACATACAACCAGTTGCTTCTATAATAACTCTGAGTCCTGTCCTCTATATCCATATCAAAATCAGTAGAAACACATCTGTAACTGTTTATAAATGGTTAGTATAGAAATGTGATATTGCAGAGAGTAGTTGAGGACTGAAAAATTCGGCAAAAAACGTTCTACTGCTGCCACAAAAAAGACAGGAAGGGTAAGGAAGTTTGTTCTATTTTTTGCTAAAACTCCAGGAATAACAACAGCTATAAAAATACACATAAAACTGCTACTGCAAATTTCCCCTACCAAAACTTTTACCTGTTATTAATGCTGAAAAATTTGTCCAAAGACATAAGAAATTATTAAAGGAAAAGGAAAACAAAAAAAGAATGCTTAACCAAAAAACTTTCAAACATTTTTTCCTACACAAAAGACATACACAGAAGAGCACTGTCATTTCACCAGGAGGTGTGATGGGGCTCTTTATGCAAGTGGCATCCAAACGAAAGGCCTAGAATACACTGATTAAGAGCTCGTGTAGAAGTACAATTGCTTGAGGAGTGAGGCACAGAACTCATGCATAAAGTAGGGGTCTCCGCAGCACAAAATAACTTCCTGTGTTACCATTTACAGAATTCCTAAATTTACCTCTGAAAGGCAGACCTGAGTTTTAGAAAATACCTTTGCATCTCATCTACACTGGACTGTGTTTTGCATCCAGTACAGCAAATTTATTTTTCAATACGATGAGCACCAGAAACGGTGCAAGCTTTAACTGAAACGAGTGTCAGTCATGATCACATCAGACAAAAGTCTATTTAGGTAGTGACATTAGTATGATCCTTTACAATGAACACATCAAACTGCAACATGTTGAATGAACTCATGACAAAATTATTTGTCTGCTGCATTCTTTTCTACAGCTCCTTCCACCCTGCCTTGTTTGTGTTAGATAATTTTCTTATTAAGCTGTCCTGCTCCTCGGCCCTTCTGTCCGAGTTACACTGAGAAATGCAAAATAAGCAGCAAAGGGATATGCCATTCCCTGTAGGTGCTGCCTTTGAAGGCACAGTCCAGCTGTTAAAGCAAGCAGCAGATGCTTTCTGAAGAACTCACATCCACTTCTCTGGCACACACTTCACTGCTGATGTTTTCATTAGCAGGAGATCTGAAGAGAGCTGCTGGCTCACCTCAGCTGGCATCTAACTATCCTGAAGAAGAGAATTGATTTGGGTAGGAAAAGGCTATGAAATGACTAAAAGACATCTCATATACAAATAAGCAAATTAGTTTCCAGGAACCTAGTAGACAGCCTGCAGAAAATAAGAGTACAGCAAGAATTACTTTTCTTGCATACTTCTACAATTATCTTTATACTAACCTATTACCAAGCAATAATTTATTAACTATTCTGAAATGTTTCAAGCTCAGTACCAGTGTCTGAGCAACCTAGTTTAGTTGAATTATTTAACAGAACACCCATCTGATGTTTCTGTCCATTTGACAGATATAGTTTAGTAGCACATAAAGATGGAAAAAACAAAGAGACCTTGCTGCAGCATTTTGTTAGATGATCAAGGCACTGTCATCTAATGCAAGGCCTATCTACAGCCTTGTTTATATTAACAGTTTCAATTATATTCAGAAGCTTTGTTGAACTCACTGTTCTTATGGGAATTTATTAAATTTCTAGTATGAATTTACATTAGTCTTTACTTGGTGGTTGTTTTTGAAGCTGCTCTGATAAGACTGTCTCCAAGGAATAAATATACTGCTAACATTCACTATTGTTTTAAAACAGAGCAAGGTTTTACTACTATTTCTTATATTATGAAGGAACTTAAAAAATCAGAACATGATACTGTGGATCAAACAATTGCGTTTACAAGTAATTAGCAGAAACAACTGATGATGCAAATGTATAGGTTAACGTTTTTATAACTATGGAATCAAAGGAAGTCCTCACTCATTTCTGCTATTAAAACCATAATGATTCTGTTACAGTAAACAGTACATTTAATTAAAAATCACTCCTTGCATGGTCCTGCTATCGTTGCTTGGTTTTGCTTCATTTGTCTCTTTGAGGCAGAGTAAAGGATGACCCAACCACAAATTTACAAAGTGAAATTACCTACGTGATCCTCAAATGGGGAATAGGTCTCCAAAAAGGACTGACATGAAAGCATGTAATAGAATGGTTTAAAATACTCATATAGAATGCTGCAGAAAACTCTCCATATTTTTTTTCTGGATCAGTCTGCCTCCCTCAGTGCAAGAAACCCTGAGTCAGTTCAAGGGTTTCAAATTCACGATCCTTTCTCTAGCTATGTCCTCAAGCTCTCCCTTTGAGAATGGAACATGCTGTATTTTATTGGCTACTTCAGCAAGCATTTTGAAGGCAGCAGTGTGAAGAGTTCTACAGAGTATTAACAGTGTGTTGGTCAGCTTCCACCATATTTTCATTTACAGTTATGCTGAAGATGATATCACTTTAAAAAGTGCTATGCACAAGGATATGAAAACACAAACAGCTAGGCAGTATTACAGAAGATGAGTTCTATGCCATGGAAAACACTTCAGTGCAATTTGTTATGACAGAAGTTTCCTAGAAGAACAACTGATAAAATAAAAATTTCATTTAAACAACTGTCCAAATTTACTCAGTATTGCCTTTCAATTCATCCCTTTTCTTTCCTCACCAGCTTGGAAAACTTATCAGTAAGAATTTTATTAACCTGCAGTGTAAGATTAAGGGCTGCCACCAGTCTTTGCCAGAATGGTCTCATCCAATGGTAACCATATTTGCTAAACCTTCTCTCATTTAAAGAAAGGTTTTTTAGATACAAGAGAAACTTGTTTCTTCTCTTAAACACTTCACTGAATGTGCCAGATGTTCTGATACTTTGTGTCTAATGGTAACACTCCTATTTAAAACAACTCTTTCCGTGAAGGAAAAATCCAACCAGATGTGGGCGTGGAGTTTTTTCCATTATTATTTTATTTCTAATACCAAGAAAGAGTGGAATAAGCTTATTTATACTTACAGAGAGCTGACTTGAGCACCTTCAGATTAGATTAATGACTGTAGCACAATCAGAGGTACAGTCCAGCAAACTCAAAGTTTATTTTGGTTCCCTTAATCCATGCTTCCATATTGAACTATACTGTGCAACTTTAGCTCTGTCATTGAATCAAGTTAAATTCAGTCATAGAGGCTTCTAGGGGCTTGTTTGATGAACTTAATCATATGCCAGGCGTACACAGGCTTTATACTAGCTCCAAATGCAAAGATTTCAGCCTGCCTACAAAACAATCTGAGATGCCAGGAATTCACTTCAACATAGAGATCTCACTATTGACAAACCTGGAACATATCAGAGATCAACTGAAACACCTACTGAAGCGGAAAGACATGAGTTCTTCACCACTGCCAGGGTACAGGGGTTACATGTGGGAGTAAGAATATAACCTACGGAAGGATACATCAAGTCAGACAGCTGCTTAGTGTGTTGTCTGGTGGCAAACACCACTACACGTGTAGCAATCTTTCAGGAAGCTTCTCAGCACGCAGTGATCCGTGACACCAGGACTTCATAAGCCAGAGTTAGTATAATTTTTTACAATGGCTCTCAGTAGATTTCTTTTCTGTAAGTTCTTCCAATACTTTAATTCGTGTAAATAGTTTAATATGTACAGCGTCCTGTAACAAAATTTACCTTTTAATTATTTTTGTGAGAAGCACCTTCTTTCAAACCTCCTACTGCATTTGATACCAGAAACTGTTACATGGGAGGGAGGAGACAACCAACATCCTCATCCTGCCACACAGAATTTTACAGCACTGTCATATTGTCACAGATGTGTATTTGTCTTCCCAAGGCTTGTTGACCCAAACAATCCACCAAACCAATGGCTGTGGTTGCATCTCAGCTGACAGACATTCAAAATCCTGTTCAGATGGATGAGAGATCCACACTTAATTAAATCCAGGATCAGGAGTGCACAGAATAAAGTTTTCACTCCACAAGCAAGTGGTTTGACAAATGGTACTTTTTACAAGGACATGGAGATAGGACAAGGGGGAATGGCTTTAAACTGAGAGATGATAGATTTAGATGTAAGGAAGGAACTCTTTATTGTGAGGCTTGCGAGAGGTTTTCACATCTGCCTCTAGGACTTTGCACATGGAATGCCCACTGAGACAAATGATAACTTTTAACAGGTTGCCTCCAGCTCTGGAAATAAAGCCCTGTTAGCTACAGCTGAGAAATTCAAGACTGCACTTACAGGAGGGCACACACATTGCTGTAAAATCCTAACACTGAGTTCCTTACATTTCATCTGTAACAAATTTTTTAAAGCTCACTAGAGTTTAACTTTTCACAGTATTATTACCACGTTTAATTTAGCTTATGTATCTTATAAGATCCATTTAATACCCTAAATGTTTAAGTGTTTATTTAAGAAAATATCATACATACTCAGTTTCCTTCTGAAACACTGTGACTAGTTTTTCCATTTTCATTAAAAAAGAATTATGAAAAAAAAACCCAAGAATCAAGTAGTTTCTCAAATAATTCAGTTACTGCCCTACTGTTTTTAAATTAGGCTAACATTGTAACCTCCTCTGGGACCACTCTCAGGTTAATTCAGTCCTACAGAAACATACACCACAAAGAATAAACCCAATTATAAGGTTCAAACTATTAGATAAAATTTGCTGTAATGTTGGCTGCACTTCACAAAAGAAACTGACTTTCCACAATAGCCATCATATTTTAATGTCTCAAATCTTTAAGTCATGTTACGGTCAAATGCAGTGGGTTTGGGTTTTTTCAGTTCATGTCAAAGATGCCAAGTATTTTTTCTATGATATCTTCATTGAAAAGAAATCCATTTCCCTGGAAACAGAGTTTCCTGGAAAGATGGACTCTTACAGAGAAAACAGAGGAAAAGCTAAAAAATATAGACTGATTTTGGTGGATTTTTTTTTCTCCCCTTCGCCAAGAATCCTAAATTTTGAGGCAAGTTATCAGTAGGAAGGGTTTTACCTTCTGCTTCTGTCCAGCTCAGTTAAATAATTCCCTATTCTTGGATGTGTCTCAGCCACCAGAGTCCCAGTGGGTGAAGGTTCCAGTATGGCCTCAGCCCCTTATGCTGGTGGAGACCACTCTGTTTAGAGGCAGGTACTAGACCATGGCTGCAATCTGCCAGAAAATATAGCCAACTTCCCTCCTCACTAAAAAAGCAGCAAGTAGATATTTTTAATTCACTGGTTTTGGTAGTACTGCTCTTTAATGTGTTTTAGTACTACACCAGAACATAAAACCTGCTACCTTTAAGCAGGACATTAAGAGTTACCTGCAAAACCTTTTCTCTTTCAGCAGAAGAACAGCAAGTTAAAAGCCTTTTACATGTTGCTGGAAATGAGATCATTAAAAACTAATTTGCTAGCACTTTGCAAACATTTGTTTGTGTAAATAATGCATCAACATAAAATAAGAAACTGGTCAGATATACTAGGATCATTGATTAGCCAAATATAATGCTACAACAGTATTGTTTGAGGATGAAAGTGAACTTCCTGAAATAAGTGAACACTTTTAAAGGTTTTTTATAGAAATTGTGTTTTATGACAATGCTACATGTTACTCATTGCATAGGGAATTTATTGAGTTTGAGCAGACAATCATAGCTGAATTATAAGTCTAACTTTTCAAATGGGATTGTTACCCCACTAGTGCCCTACAATCTTCCATTTTCATACTAACAGTACTAACTGAAAACATTATTTAATCCATTACAAATTAGAAAAACTATTACTTTTTGCATCAAATTATTTCCGCAATCAACATATCGGCAATTACTATACATTGTCATAGCTGGCATCACACTGACAGACTACACTCAAACCACTGAGTGTAGCAAGGGGCAAGATGTCTAAAATTCCAGAGTAACCCACCTTGCTAAGGAGTTCAAAACTGATCTTTTTCCCTGAGTCCCCTTGTCAGAAAAAGCTACCAAAATCACCTTCAGGATAACAAAAGATATTTCATCTGGTTTAGACCTTGTGCAATTGTGAAGTTGGTTGCCCATTCAAACTCCATACAAATCTTACAGGTTAGTTGTCTCTGCACACTTGAGGGCTTGAGTGGCTCGTATTTCCTTCAAGCTGTTTGTGCCATTGCACCATGGCAAGATGGAAAACAAAACAAAATTTTCTAGTAACATGCTCCATAAACTATCAGACTGCCACCTCTTTTTCTTACAAAATCTCAACAGTTATTAATGAAATTGAATATCCAATTTTCTTCACTGTCAAGTTACAATATTTGCTGTAAAAAAAAAAAGAGCATCTGCAACATAGAAGGTAGGCAATCCCAGGGTTTCCAACAGAGGTAAAGAAAACTAAAAACTAGAACCTGTTTGTATGTAACAACCATCCTTGATTTCAGCTTTAATTACTTGTAGAACACTCAAAAAACTACAGGAACAAAACCAAAATGCACAGAATACATACAGTATTGGTGGCATTAACTCACTTTAGAGCAACCAATACAATATATATTCATCATACAAGGGTATTCCTGGATCTTGACTTCATATTCCACAAACTAGATTATTTTGGCCAAGAGCACATAACAGCTCAAGTCTGGTCCAGTTGTTCTGCCTTTGCTTCTGACCAGACATTAGCAGTATCAGTATGCCAACTAAAACTTGTTGTAACCCAACCTAATAGCAAAATGCTGCTTTTTGCTGAACACATAAACATAACTGAAACACAAGAATGGATCTTCTTCAGATTATTGTCTATGAGTATTTACAATTTATGTTACAAGTTTTATGACTTATAGTTTCAGAGTATTATGTCCAGTCAAAAAGTAGGACAGGTTTTTGAAGTCATTTTCTGGAGCAGAACCAGATAAACAGTCAAATGTTTATGAGTCAAAAACCACTAAGGAAGCTAGGAGAAAACCTAATGTATAGAGGCAAGCAGCAGGGATATCAGTAAAGCATCTGAACACCCTCCACCTTGTAGATATAGGCAGTAAGAACATTCATGTCACAAGAGCAGAACTTCCTCATCTAGAGGTGCATAGCAAGTAAGCTCCCTCTCTCTTTTTGAAGTGACTGGCACTGCATTTCCTGATTGCTGAGAAAGCAGCCACAATTAAAAAAAATCCGTAGATTTACTTTATGAAACATTTGTTGTTAAAAATAAGCAAGGACAAACAGCAGGACTGGATGAGGGGTAATGTTGCAAGGATATGGGGAATGTCATAGGTTTGTGATGTTACTTGGATAATAGCCATTCAGCGTGAGACTCAGACAGGAAATGCAACCAAAACCCAAGTCCTAATGAACAGGAGATAAGAGTTCTGGTCTTCATTATTATCTCTGTTGGGTCACTGACCGATGGGCCTTGGAAGAAGCCAGTCGGGCATGGTCTTGAACAGGTTCAGCCAGAACTTTAGAACAGATAAGAAGTGGTAAACATCATTTGTTTCCCAGGAAGGAACAAACTTCTCAGGATGTCTGCCCAGACTTGTGGATATGTGTAATCATTCTTATGGAACATTCAGGGGATGTGCCAAGGGTAGAGAAGGCAAACCAGGACAGAACAAGTGTCAGAAAACGGAGAGGAAGTGGCCTAAAAAGGAGTCACCAGTGTAAGCTGCAAGACAGTTGGCTTGTTTGGCACAGCCCTGCACGTGGTCACTGCTGTCTGTCCTATGTTAAGTCCTACTTGTAATATTCCCTTTGTAGCTTTGCTCTCCATTCTGCATATGTGTGATCTGCAAGAAAACTTGAGAGTCAGTCAACAACTATAGGGAGACCTGTATCCGGAAAGACTGAGGCCTAAGACAGTGACCAAATAAGAGACCTCAAGCCTAGGCATTAATACTGGAAGAACTTAAAGCCTGTGTTAACATTTGCATCAGTGAACGTTGGCCTGCCTGTGAATCAGGAGAGGGCTGATGTACATTTTGCCAGCAAACTTTCAAGTCTCATCAGCTGTAGAAGAACTTTATGAGCCTGTTTTCTTCCTGCTCACCTGAGTGCTCTCAGCAGGTTTATGTGGTGCCAGTAAAGGCAGTGTTTTTTCTTTGTGACTGTCTGGGTGACCAGCCATACCCTACACAGAGTGCCATCTTGGGAATGTGTGCTCACTCTCACTACTGGCTGGATGTGCAGAAAGGAGCAGTGGAAAGCAGACCAAGAGGAGAAATTCCCTGTAGCTTAGAGGGCACTAAATATAGGTTCCCTTCAGAAATATGTCATGATTATCGACTGGAATTACTATGCATAGGTCCAACCCTCATAAAACAACACAGTCTTGCACTACACTGTAATTCCTCCAGAGCCTAGAGAACACCCAGTTATCTTCAAGCTTTCTTCTTCCTTCAATTCTGTGTGACAGTCACAGCCTTCACACTAATTCATCTTTTGCCAGACACTCAAAACTTCACATAACATTTTGAAAGATGAAAATGCATGACCAACCTAACTTCAAAATTATGCATGGATGAAGGAAAATGTTTCCAGTTCACCTTTACAGCAAAATATCTGATAATTAGCAGCCAAGAAGCAAAATATGCAAATACAAGTTCTGCAAATTTTATAAAGCCATAACTTGCTGCTTTGAAAAGTTCTTAGACTTAATAAGTTTGCATTTTTATACCTAACAAAACTTCCCTTACCTGACAGTTAAGACCAAAATAAGACCTCATATGAACCTCAAGACCAGAGGAATGCTCTTTAAAATTAGTATGTAATTGTCTCTGTAAATTCGTTTCTCCTTTTTTAAGCATGCTGAAAGTCTCAAGGGCCATAGAAGGGGAAAATGCACTTTTGAGCAGTACTATAGAAAATTTTACCTGTCCAGTATTTAGTATGGATTTTACACTTCTACCTTACTCTTAAGCTTCAGTGGCAAAAAAAGGTCATTACAATTTTTTAGAAAATCATAGTTCCATACCTTCAGCAGTGATATAAAAGCATGTGGGATATAAATAACTAAACCACCACTGCCCTGTATTACTCGTCAGTTCTTCTAGACCTGACAATTATGTAAAATTGTCTGTCTTACAGGCAAACAGACTCTAGTTGCACCTTTCAGTGCAGCCACACCATTAGGAGTCCCATCTCATTAAGAACTTTATGACCGTAGTGACAATAGCATGTTTTCCAGATCAGTAAAGATGAGCCATTCATACAAGTATTTACAGTATTCCTACACACTGACTTAAGCAACTAAAACATCTCATGGTAATTCATCAATTAGTAAAAAAAACCACAAGAAAATCCACATAGTGCAAACACTACCTGTACTGGAATTTCTCCATCTATCATTATTTATTTTACCATGAACAATAAAATTTTAAGGGCATCTACTTTATGGGTGTCAGCAAGGGTTACTATTACCTCATATAAAGAACACTAAATGTTGTTTTGTATTAATAAGCTTGGATAACAGCATCTTTTTTCAACAGATCTTGGAATATGACACGCTCTAACCTTGTACCAGAAGATGATAAGAGCAGGAAT
>NW_008238358.1:789696-800296 GCF_000691975.1 Corvus brachyrhynchos
ATGAAAGAAACCTCAAATCATGCACTTACTTATTCAATGTGAGGTCAAGGATGAATTTAGAGCCAAATGCCTCAATCTGGAAACTTGCCTGGGCCAGATGTACAGCCTGTAAAGAGAAACAATTGTCAAAATATTCACTGAGTTTTATACACAACAAATGTGACTGTGAAAAACAAAGTTATGGAAAACATGCTTATTTTCATGAATCTCATGGGCATATGAAAACTTTTGCCCTTGTACCAAATTCTGATTCAAAAGGATTTTCCTTTTTAGAGGGAAGCAAATAGGACCTGAAAAGCATGCTTTCAAATACACACTCAATCCTCACAAAAAGATAAAAAAAAAAAAAGAGAAAAAAAGTTTCACACAAACATCTGTATTTTACCATAAACAGATGGCTATGTAACAAAAGCATAAGTAATGTAGTATACTGTTCTTTTAATTAAGTAATTGCATCCATTCCCTTTAAAAGGCAGAAATAATTAAAGCATTTGTAATACACACTTTCAAATATGAAAATCATGGCAAGGCTCATATTCATTATGAAAAACTCCTTCAAAGTAATCCCTTCACAATTAATGGCTTTATACTTGGCACCGTAGCTAAGCCAATATTAAGAATATTGATGCTGGTCAACATACAACAAAAACAACATTAGCTTGTCTTGCATAGGGAGTTAAGTTTAACTTTCAGGATATTCAGTTCTTGTCAGATAAACTGTATTCTCTATTTTTCTCTATACTGTTATAACTGTAGCCAAATACATTTAAAACATGCTTATCTGTTTTCCAGAAAAATGAGAAGATAAGAGATGATCCAAGAATTTCTTTTTGTGAAGATGCTGTTCCAGCAGGGTTGAAGAGATTAGATCTGAATTTCATAGTATCTTTCCTGATAATGTCCTAATCAAATCATGCTTACTTAAACACTAATTTGATACAGTATTAATAATTACACAAATTCAGAATATTATGATTAAGCCCTTTAGTCAAAAGACAAAAAAATCCCTATTTTTTATTAAACACCACGATTAATCTTCAGGTATGTCACAGAAAATATATCAAGTTCTAGCTAGTTTGCAGCATAACCTGTTCTCCTTTGGAAATTTCTCCACAAAGGATAAGCTCTTTATGTTTCTCTTCCATTCTTGCACTTCACAAAGCAGCACCGATTTTCATCTTCTTTCTCAGCAAAATTATTCATCTTTTAGAAAATTCTTCAATATAATTTTTTTTAAAGTTGCTCTTGTGACTAAAATCAGCTGTGACATTTCCTGTATTACTTTATCATTCTTTGCTGCCAGAATTATCATTTCCCTTTCAACAGGGTCACACAGCTTTGTTGTCAAGCTTCTTTTTTAAAAAATAAAAGTCATGTGCTTACAAAACATTTTAAATACCTTTAATGCCATTAAACAATCTTAGCTAAAGCCTGCTTTTATTTAATAAAAAAATACAAAGACTCTGAACAAGGATTAAAAAAATAATATTCCTAGCTGATATGTAAAATAATATAGGAGGAAACCATTATTAAGCTTTCTCTCTGTTCTATTTTTTGGTAAATGTATATTGTTGTCTCACCAGTTCACCAATTTGCTAACACTGGCCTGGCAGAACTGAGTTTACAGCTGCTCTGAATCAGCAGAGCAAAACAGTTTAAGACAAACAGGTGGCATGATCAGAGAGAATCTGCTAGCATACACATTAAAAAAAAAAAGCAGAGAATGTCAGGTTAAATACATGCCTAGTAGGAGAGGCTTTTCAGCCCCAGCTCCATTTTTTTTTCAAAGTGAAATCAAGGAATAAGTGTCACAAGGAGCTTTCCAAGCAGCTGTTCATGACAA
Organism: Corvus brachyrhynchos; assembly: GCF_000691975.1. Lineage (NCBI taxonomy): Eukaryota > Metazoa > Chordata > Aves > Passeriformes > Corvidae > Corvus > Corvus brachyrhynchos. The sequence goes on from NW_008238358.1 coordinate 791,540, forward strand.
AAACCTCATGTTTTCAAAACACACATGTATTAATTTAATTTTTTTTTAAAGCATGAAAATCTGTTACAGAAAAAGGACTGCAATTAGTTTTATGCCATAAAGATTCCACTTAAGAGTTACACAAGCTACTGCTTTGAATCGCCTCCACATGTAACATTTACCTAAAATGATGTGTCTTCATATACATGCCACAAACAAGACTTCAGTGTTAACTATCCGCAAAATTTACAAGAGCATGCACTATTCCATTAAGATCATTCTGAACTATGAGAAATCTCTCCCTAGGCATCAGCTACCAATGTTAGTGACAGCTAGATGGATGACTAGTCTGATCTGCTATAGCTTTTCTATTGTCCATGCAATGATACCTGTGTATTACCCTTCAAGTTTCTAAGCCATCAATCATGTATTCTTTATCTTTCCGCAATTTCAAATTATTAAAAGTAATTTGTATTCTTGGTCTGAAATATCATAAAACCCCTTCACCTTGTAGAATTTGAGATAGCAACATTGCTATTTCTGAAAACAACTACTTCTGTCTATAAAACCACTACTTGCTATCTATTAGAGTGACTCACTAACAGATGCAGCCTGTACACAAAAGCAATTGCTGCAAAGCAGCTGACACTTATTCAATGCCCTGCAGCAGGGCATGTTGTCCACCAAACTCAGCTGAAACCATTGGTTACAAAAAGAACACTGGATTTTAAATCCCTGCAGTTTAGCAAAAACACTGTTTTGAATTCAGGTGAATACAATACACTGCTGGTACAGCAAATACAGATTCTCTTAAGCCAGTTTAACAATAGATAACCACCCCCAAAAGCTGTAAACCAGAAACCAGCTGAAGGTAATGAGACTACATATCTAATCCTGAAACTGATTATTTTCCTGCAATAAGGTAGCATGGAAAGTTACCAGTGAATTATCACCAGGTGTTTTAAGCATTACAACCATCATGTATCACAATGATGGGAGGAAATATTTCAGAAAAGTATCTGCAATTCTGTTATCCACCTTATAATTTCACTGTATTCTCTCATCAGCTACTGTGTAATAAAAACACCTGAAGTATAATCTGAAATATGGTGTTCTTCTCATTGGCATAGAAATACAAATTCAAACAAGAATATAATGTAGATGAGTACATATTTTGAAGAATATATTTTCACAGGAAAAATATTAAACATCATCTTCCTGTATGACTTGCATACATGCATATGCTCACACCTGCCTAAGTATTCTTTATTTACATAAAGAGGCGACCAAGTTCCTTTGTCCATATTTGCTTATCATCGAAAAACCTCTGCAGAGGTTCCTGCTTTGACAGCTATAATCCATTCCAATGGCAAAGCTCCAAAATTATATAAAGTTTTTCTTCAGCAATGACTTACTGATGATGTATAGAGATGTGGGTTGAAGAAAGGTCTGAGTCTTTCAAATTCTTCCTGTCCCCATACCCAAATTTTAGGAAAAAAAAAATAAAATGTCTTGTCTTTTTCCCCTGTTCTGGAAGCTCAGATTACTGGTGTAGTAATTGTAATAAGAGATTCTACATACTAGGGACATTCTAAGAGTGCTGTAGCTGCTTATGCAAAGAAGTAACTCTCAGGATTTTTTCCAAGCTAAAAATCCATATATATGAAGAACTCCAGTTTCTTGCAAATCAGTCATTAGGTTACAGTAAGTTTCAAGATAAAAATGGCTGTAACTGGAATCTCAGTTCTACTGATCTATGTCACAACTTGCATAGTTTCATTGTTTTCATTATTACATTTGGGCATCATTTGTCCATAATTCACTTTTTTCAGATTTTCAGGATTTTTCAGGATACAATCATCATCACCAAAAATAAACTACTATATTGGTTTTACTTTCCTCATAGTAAAACTACGCCAAATGCAATAATGTGTTATCCCTTCAAAAATACTAAGTTCTGTCACAAGTCTTTAAACAGAAGTAACAGTATTATTAACTGACTGATGGTAGCTATGAGTCTTTTGCTATATTCATACAGATACAATCTCCAAAGGCCAAGCTCATTGCTTTTAGAAATCTATTTTTGCATACAGTTCCGCTGACTAAAATAATGGCCAAAAGCTACCTCTCTCAGTTTAGAAGCTGAGCAAGGGGTTTCATCACTCCCCTTATGGAAATAGAAATGTAAGTCAGATTTAGATGGATTTTACACCATTAAAACATTTTTTTTTTGCTCTAGACCTTCATTCTAATAATAGCACAAGTTTTGTCACAAATCAGCGTGACTTACTGGGTATTAGTTCCTTATCCTGCTTTTAGCTTGTTGGCCTATCCTCAGACCCCATACAGAAATCATTCCTTCTTTCAGCATTTGGTTACCTTCTACTACATGGCACATCCACCAAGACAACCTCCCACTACTCCCTGGAAGTAAAGCATTTCAAAGTGAAACAGAACACATAAGTGTCCCAGCAGCATGTGAAAACTTATGTTTAAAACATACAGCATTTCATAAAACCCCCTGTTAATGATTTGTCTCTGGACTTCAACAGCAGAGGAGTTACTTTGATGCACTTGAACCCCAAGCCGTGAAGACAGTTCTTTGAAAGAAAGGTTGTGGGCATGTGAACAAAGACCCAGGTCTGCCCCTGGAAGCAATCCTACTGTTGTGCATCTAACCCCAGGGGCCAGAACCCACCATTCTCTCCCAACATGACAATACTTAGATACCCTTCTATAGTAGCACTGGCCTCCAAAGCCATAACCCTCTTGAGGGTTTTTTTATAAAACTCTATAAAGTAGGGCATCCATACCTTGGGCCACTTTCCTGCAGCACCCAGCTTCCCACAAATGCTAGAAAACGTATAAACTTAATTTATTTTTATTTCAGAACAAAGCATAACAAGTACAAGTGTTGTGCTACCTAACACCTAGGAACTGAAACCTTTTACAAGGGTCAGTGTGAAGCTCATGAAAGGACCCAGAAATGCATTTTAAAAAAATAATTTCAAAAGTTGTAGAAATAACATGACCCACATTTCAGCTAAGAAACAAAGATCTAGATCTAGTTGAAGTTGGCATAAGGAAAATCTCCTTCTCCCAGAAACCAAAGACAGGAAGACCAATTTCAATCCTCCTGTTAGTAACTACTGAAGACACAGAGTCAAGATAAGACTTTTGCATTAACATACATTCAACATAGAATAGAAAAAAAAATACAAAGTACACACAATCTTCCATTTACAAGTAGTGTAAACTGAAGCTGCACCACAGAAAGATCAGGAAAAAAGAAAATAAGGCTAGGCCAGCTGGAATACTACAAAGACTCTTCAACAATCTAATACATGTTAGGGACATGAACTTCATTCATTATTTTGACCAGTTTTCATTACATGGGGATTAAAAGTGAAAACATAGCCTAAAACAGGCAGGTAAAGAGAAGACTAACTAGTGCATAGAATTTTTATCTGGATTTTAGTAAGAATTCACATGATGCCACCTCTTAAGAGTTTACCAATTGTAACCTTTGGTCTTTTAGAAAAAAAATACCTACTTTTTATTCAATACCGCTTCCTCTTCATAGCAAAGAGTCATTTTCCTTCCATCTTAAGGATGCTTTCCTGCTCAACTTTCATATGCTGCATACTAAAATTACATAGAGGACTAAGAGAGCACTGTATCACAACCTTTAAAGCAAGGCAACATAGCAAAAATTATTGCATTTACCTGGCAGGAGTATTTTCTTTATATAAATGACTAACAGCTGACCTGATCAGAAACACCTGGAGTTCCACTCCATGAAAAATAGCTCAAAATAAATCATTCTGGGGGAAGGTGGAACATCTTCATAGTCAAAAGTACTCTTCCTTAATTTTTTTTCCTCTTTAGGATCTGCAAAACGGTTTTCTTAACACCTCTCTCCTCCCCAAAATTACATTAGCAGCTTATAATTATGCATGAAGACAGGGCTTCTTTACAGCTCCTGAAACTTATGATTCAGAAACTGTCCAGCAGATACAGTCTTCCTTCATATGCATCCAGTTTGAGCTGTTTTCCACTCAAAATTTGCTAAGGTTGCCCTGAGCTGTGTTTCTCCAGCAATCCTATTATGCTCAGATCACACCTTTCATTGCAGGATTTTTCCCTCTGCTGGCCACCGTAAGGACTTGCTCCTAGCCTTCTGTGACATGCTGTGCCCCACGCAGTCTACCTGCTAGCTTCTAAAAATCTTGTGTATGTAGCCTGCGAAAATGAACCAAAGCAGTCATCTGGTTCAATAAAGAGATTATCAGTTCCTTCAAAACACTACCTCCACCTGCAGAAGTTTACAAAGACAGAACACAGGTGACTCAGACCTCCTCATCAAGTTTAAGGATTCCTGCAAGCTTCTTTAATGTGTTTTTATAAATAGATGCTCATTTTTGAGCATTTTGCACTAAAAATAACTTCAGAAGAACTCAAAACCAGCTAGCCTTAATTCGACTATGAGGAAACAGGTATACAGATTTTAGAGTCTTCAACCATCAAGTATTTAAAACCTGCTTTTTTTAGAGCACAAAGCTAAAAAAGAGTATATACTAGAACTCTGTCCCCCTTGGAGATAGATCACTTTGTCAAAACTATGGTGACCATTTCTTTATATTAACAGTGATTAAAAAGCTTTTTCCAAGAAGAAGGAGTGAGAGAGGGTCTTGATCACATGCACCTTCTCAATATGATGACATTTCACCAAAAGGGGATAGAGAGAATCAGTGCTAAGAAAGTAACTTATTATTTAAATTTTTTATTCTCTGTTTTCTCTCCAATGTTTAATTTCTACCAACATTTCATAAAGAAGGTTGCAGCCCCTTACTTTTGGGACATGACTTTAAAAAGTATTTTAAATAATTTTACATAATTGCATTTCTCCAGCTTTACCTCTTTCTTCCTACATGCACACCATTTCTTCTAGTCTCACCCTCTCTTTATAGTGACTCAGCATTTCTGAGGCATTCAGGCATAATCCCACAGACTGGCCATATTACGTTATTCTGACCACTATAGTGAAGTTCCACAGAAAGGAGTCTACTGAATATTATCAAAGTTAGGGACTATACCCACATCATATGCCTATAAATCCTATATTAATGCTGACACGAAAATACAGGTTAAAATGTATAGTTCCAAGAATAACAACAAAAAAATTTTTTCCTCAACATTTTCCACTTTATACATATATAAGGCTGTCTTAACTTTTTTCACATGGTATTTAAAAAAAAAAATCCTAAATACAGATGTCTTTCTTTACCTAATTATAAAGGTATTTTAGCTACTTCTCTTTATTACCAGTGTGGGAGATATCAAAATCTCACAAATAGTATTTATTACAATACAGCATTTATTTTAATTCTGGGGAAGGATAAAAGCCAGTACCTAAAAAAATCTCCCCCCTAAGTCAAAACCAACCCTTGTGTATCTTCCACAACCAATTGCATCGTTTTGTTTATGGCTTGTTTTTCTTTTACACCTTCCAGACTCCCCCTGCCCCCAATTATTGCTCTACAGAGAAGATTACAGCAAATGTCAAACAGAACAAAATAATGTAATAACAAATATTTTAGCTATTGGTAAAGTAGATGAAAGGGCAAAGAAATTGCTTCATGCAAGGAAAGACACAAGATGTAAAATGGGGTGAGGGTGTTGGGTATGATGATCTGGAAACAAGACATAAAAAAATCCATCCAGACAATGAATATAATCAACTCTTTCCTTCAATTAGATGTAAACAATAAATATAAAACAACAGAAATTTCATGCCAGAAGAATGAAGTCAACATAAAGTCCCTCTCCATGAAGACCCAGGATTAAGGAACCCTTCTGTGGGAAAAACTGCAGCATTATCATTCCCTGTGGTTATAAGTGACACAGTGGGTAGAAAGAAGATCCACTTTACACAATACTCAGCAGCAAGCATGCCCAAGGAAATCAATACCAATTCTGTCAGCACTGATTTCTGCAGAGCTTACTCCAACATGTAGATACAAGGCAGGGCATAGGAAGGATAGGCAACAACAGCAACGTTCTTGCGGGCAGTGCTGGGTAAATGTAGAGATTGGTGGACATTGTCCTCCATGGATTTCAAAAAAACCCCACATAGCAAGCAACATGGAGGAAGTATTATTCCCAAAGGCAAGTCTGCAAGCACTTGTAAGTCCCTTTCTTCCCACACCCCTTTCCAAAGACAGGAACAGCAAGATCCTAGTGTTTTAAGTGTACTTGAAAGAGTGGTCTCACTTGAAAGAGTATTAGTTCTGAATGCAGTGTTCTCTTAAGTAGCTCCAGTTTCCAACAATCAAAAAGCTTTCCTTTGCCAACCATAACATATTGGTGTATTGAGATGTATCCAAAAGCACACACACGTTCAATAAGCTAGGAAGCAACCTTTCTTCCTATTAAAACATCAAAACTATACAGCTATCTCAACTTTTTTTTTTCCCCAAAGATTATTCAGTGCTTTCTTATTAATTTCACATCTGAAATGGCACATAATCAATATCAACATAAGCATATATAACATGTATTAAATTCACTGTCTAAAATTTCAAGAGAAATGCTATTCAATAGGTAGGAACTCCATAATAGGTAAGTCCTTCAGTAATATTATACACACTGATTTGCTTTGTTGTCTCTTCCATACCATGGTAATCTGTTTATAGTCAAACCTTCACCTTACCTTTTACCCCATAGGAAGAAATTAATTTTTTAAATAAATGTTTATAAAAATAGGATGAAATAAATTTAAAGGCTACTAAGTGATATCATTTAGACCATGCACCTCCCTGCAGTCTTCCTCTTGGTTTATTATACACACATCCATTTTCTTTGTCTTTTTTGTTTAATTCTTCACAAAGTTATTCCACAAAACCAAAGCTTTTTCAATTCCATACAATTTCAGGGGAAAAAACCCCAACTTATTAGCTGCATCCATACAAAATGGAATATTAGACCTTGTCATTAAAAATGAAGAATTCAAGTACTACTATTTGACAAAAAATGGTAACACTTTACAGTGGTCTTCACTGGCCATACAGTGGCAGGAAATGAATGCTGCATTTATTAGGTAGGGCAGGGTACAGTAAAAGCTAAATAACTCATGCAGCAAGTTTAGGATTCCAAAGAAGCTCCCATGCAGATACTACTGCAGTCGAGAGCTATTTTGGAAGAAACATTTTGTTGATGATGTTGTACCATAAGACATCAGAATCTACGCTGATTAGTCAAGTCAACTTTGCCTAATTCTCATTTGTTTTATCTACAGTTCAGTTTCTGAACCATGCTGAAATTCAAAATAATTATTTTTTAAGTTAACACAAGGGAAATTACACTCTTGTTTAATTACATGTACTCCTTTAATTCCTAAAAATAGTGGTAGGGATCACCATTAGGACTTGAATATCTACAGATTAACATCAGTTTCACATCATATATCACTGTTTTGAAAATTCTGCAGATGAGCCTCTTTTTACCCTACCTTGTCATGTTTCTGCTGGTGCCTTGCCCTGGTATCCAGGATATGGTAAGGGGTCTCAGAGTCTCTGTTGATGTAATAGATTAGTCTTGAAGGCAGTGTGATTTCTTTCTGGATTGCATTGCTGTAGCTGTTATTTTTACTGTTACTGCTGTTACTCTGTTGAAATGTATTCTCTTCATCTGCCAGTACTTCCTCTATACCGCTTGCTGTTTCATTCCAATGCAGGCCTGGGGAAGAAAGATATGCCAGCCATAAATTCCATGGCAGAATGTGTTTATTTCCATGAAAAAGCTACATATTTGCTTGCAGTTTTCTAACATTTTACTAATCACTCAAGCAAACAAAAAGACAGCTTATTCACTGAGCTAGATTTGGTTCATTTTTCACACATAAAATGGTTTCGGAAAGAACATTATTTATTTAATTGCATATACATTTTCATATGTAGTCATAGATTATAAATATTTTAATACTTATCAACCTTCAGGAAGAAAAAACGTCAATTTAATGGATATGTAGTTACTCCCTACACCCTCTTTGATAGCTACATTCTTTCACAAAAAACGAAAAAATCTACAAAAAGCTAAGAATACTCCCCATGTTGCTAACACACACTGATTCAAGAGTCCATGTGCACTGAATGCTAAACTTCCTATTATGTAAAGGGAATTGATTTCTACCTCTTTTAACTTTGACAAGAGCCCTTTTCTTCAGCAGCAGCTTTTGAAATGAAATCTTGTCTCTCCTCATTAAAATTTCAAGATAGTCAATCAACGCGATGTAACAACATAATAATATTACAATGTAACGGCAATGTACTAACAATAATAACAATGATGCACAGATAGACTGCATTCAGAGCATTCCACACGTCACCTATATGCAACCAAGCGCAAATAAACAACAAAGCACACACGAAAATCTGACCCCAAGCAAACATATTAGCGGATCCCCGTCCACATGCACCGTGACACATACAAAGCCCACCGAAGCTTTTTGTGTCGCATCCCTCACCGGCGTCTTTCCACGCACAGCATCCCTACCCAACACACTGCAGCACCGGAACCGCAAGTACCTCTCTTTTGTGTAAGCAAGAAAGCCAAGGAAATGTTAACTGAGCCCCGGGTTTACACACGCCAAGATAGACACGTACGCAAAGCTGGGAGCGGGAAGGGAGGAAGGAATCGTTGAAGGGAAATGGATGTTGCCGGGGTTTATCGCGGGGGAGGGGGACCGAGGGGCCGCAGAAACCTCAGGCACACGCACCC
>NW_008238358.1:801203-836984 GCF_000691975.1 Corvus brachyrhynchos
GCAGCTTGTTCTCCTGAGAGCAGGGGCAGGCCGGTGTTCGCGCCCCGGGCAGCTCTGCAAGTTGAGCCGTTTCAGAGTGGCAGTCCCCAGCTACTGCAGAGGGATGCACGAGCAGCCCCTGCTCCAAGTGCTGTGCGGAGCTTCAGGCTCCCCCTCTCCTCCCTCCCAACGCCTCCAGCTAACAGCTCTTTTCTTCCCTAAACCAAGAGGAAGACTGCAGGGAGGTGCATGGTCAGATTCCAACCTGGTGAAATTCTTCTATGCTGTGTTCAGCAGCGAACAGTCTGGACCGCAAACACAAGGATTGGCGCATTTCTGTGCAGTGAATAGGATCTCTCATACTTCCAGTCCAGCATGCCTGGGATGAACCACCAACATGAAGAATAGTTGCAAAGATAAAATAATTTCGAGGAGATATGAGAAGATGAATCTGCTGCTTTGTATTCATTCTGTGACTTAAGGAGTCAGAAAACCTGGGCTCAGGTACAAGTTTAGATATGGAGTTCTTAGCAAACATTTTGCCCAGCAGACTTCTAATACCCAAGAACAGATATGCTTTATTTTGATGCAAGTCTTGCTGCTGAGGAAATAAAAGATATTTCTCCTTTTTGTCTGGATATTGCTTTTTATTTGTCAGCTTATACCCTTCTACTCTGAGTCTGCATACCACATGGATTTCCAGAAAAATAGGTAGTTTTCTGTTTCACATTATTTCCTCTACATTCCAGCCTGAATTCATTATCATTGTTAATTTAGAAAGTATAAGCAGTTTTACAGATCATTACCATGCAGACTACTTTATAACAGTAGTGTTATTACTTTAAAAAAAAATTAATTCTGAATGTCATGCTGGTTAAATAGATGCTGCTTGTGGAAACTCAAAATCTAGGTGTGTAACAGCAGACAAACACATAGAAGAGACAGATCCATGATATGGCCAGGGGTAAAACAGAATATAAAATGTGCCTTAGGATTTCACTGTTGTCTAGGTCTAATGAGGAAGCTATACCAGTTTTCTTCATAAAATGGTCTTCCTTAAGACTCACTTTCCAGACATTTTCCATGCATCCCACCTAGCCCAGCTGTTCCTCGTCATTAGATATCACTAGAATATTTCAAACAATAGCTCATGTTTCTTCCCATAAACATATAAACAGAACAAAGGATCAGTTATGTCTGTCCATTCAGATCTAAAATAAAAAGAATTTGAAAAAATATATTAAGAACAAAGAGAAAAAGAGTAGAATGACCATGCAATTAAAAAAAAATCCAGAAACTTTCACCACACACAAGAAATAAGTCTGGCAACAATGAATGCCAGAAACACCTGCTCTCTGAAACTATTAGGAACTGATTTTGCTGGCCAGATTTTGAGGGTAGAAAATAATGATTGCCTTTTTGTACAAAGATGGTCTAGGGCAAAGATTTTCTGAAGTTCTTTTACCTCATGTACAAGCCTGCAGCAGAAATCATCACCTGAAGAACCATCTAAAGCAAACATGCTTACTTTCCAAAGCCCTGATGGGCATGTAGCTCAAGCTGTACGTCATAAACCTGCTAGAAACCTTTAGATGGTCATATGCAGTTCACAGAGCATAATCAGCTCAAGATGAAGTGTCCTACTATGAATGACAGCTGCTTTTTTTTTTTTTTTTTGAGCTTTCTTTCAACTTTGAAAGACACTATGAAATAATCCCAGATAGATTGCACTGCAGATGTCTGAAAACAAAATGCCAGAAGCATGGATTATGGTAGCATCTGTATCCAGTGAAAGAAATTGAAACACAGATGCACACAGGAAACAGCTGACAGTGGGAGCTTCAAGACTGTCTGGGGAGCAAATGTGTACCATGCAAGGTATACACATCCTTTCGATCAGGGTAATAAATAGACTTTACATCATAACTTCAGATGATTGCCCAGAGCTTTCCAATTCCTTCCTCCTTTAAGACGGTGGGGGTCAGTGAGCACATGGGATAAAATTTCGTAATGCTACAATTCAAATAAAAAAGGCTTCAATGCAAAACTGCTGATAATAGTCTTGGCTGTTCATCCTGATACTCAGTTGGGAGATGTTAGTCCAGATTCTCTTAACCCAGCCATAAAGATAACAGCCCTCCAACACAATTGAATGCCTTTTCTGATGTCACCTGAAAAAAGTCACCATACCACTTGTCCTGGGAAAATCTCTATGTAAAATATGGGTTTAAAGAAGTTGTTCCTCACAAATCATTAATAACATTGATCTGAGTGAGCACAATAAGACAGTATCTTACTAGAAAATAAAGGTAATTTCTAGATTTCAACAGTAGTCTCTTATCTAACATTTATTTCCAGAATCCATGTAATGAGTCCTGTAACAAATAAACAAGTGGGATATTCCTGGATATTCCCCACAGAGAAAAACTGGTTCTCATTTTAACAGAAAGAGGGATATTTCTGTTGCAGATGGAATATGAAGGAGACGAGTTCAGGAGACGCAAACATGGGTGACTTGATTTATCAAAAAGTCTTTGCAAGGATGCCATAAGAACACTGGCTATCAAATTTACAACAGTGATGATCATCACAGAAGAGTAAAGCACTAGCATAGTCTGTCACTGCGGTAATAATAGGTGATTACAGCTGGACAGCTCCAGACTGATCCTGGGCAATGAAAGGGATAAATGCCATGGGGTGCAGGCAGCACAAACAGCACGGCAGAAGCAGCCATTGCTGAACTCTGCTCCCAGGGAAGGGCAGTAGTCGAGTCTGATTCTGATTTACTCACATTACTGTAGCACTAGCCAGGCTCAGCCGTCCTGCTGTGCTCTGTGCTGTACACACAGGACAATATGACAGAACCCTGTTAAGAGAAATTTCCTTTTTATTTGCAATAGCAAATATTCCAGCCAATGCTGTAAACAACAGAAGAAATCTAACAGCTCTAGGAGGGGTACCAAGCATGCTGCAAGTCTAAAAAGCGGTAATTACACAGGGGACTTTTAACAATAGAACCTCGTTTGCTGGCACATAACTAATGCACACAACCTGTAATCTTCGTGCAAAAGAGGGTGGTAGCCTTTCTCTATTTCTCAACAGGGGGTTAACAGTGAAGACAAAGCTGTACTGAAACTTCATGCCACCCATATTTCCTTACTTTGTATCATATGCAGTTTAAGTATGGATAATTCACACTGAGAAGAAACTGGTAAATGCAATGAACAATGCATTGCATTAGCATAACTGGTTTTAATCATTCATGTTTGAATACTCACCAATCCTCCATGTTCAGCTATTCTTAAAGAGCTCCTCAGTAAGTAGAGTGAAAGAGAATATTGCTGTTAGTATTTTTTAAAATTATATGGCCTTCTCTTGCTACACATCCCACCACCTAACAACACAGCAGTGACACAGCATTTAGTCAGAAAAAACAGTACTTTTAATTTCTTCTGTTTATTTTAGCCTCTTTAAATACTTTTTAGCAACTGAGGGGGCAGAGAAGCATTAAGTGATACAGTAATGTGAGAAATACATGACAGATTCAGGAAACAGCACTGACTCTAGATTCTTCGGAATCAGACATCACTTTCCAGACTGTAGATCTAACAGAACTGGGTTTCCATTAGCCTTCACTCTTCCATCTTTATTTCAACCTCATACACTTCAGAGCAAGACCTTTCTCCAGTTAGTTCATAGTTGAACAGAGCCCTAAAACCAGTTTTCCTCTCTATGTACAATAGTGGAACTATGTACAATATTGGGCACAACACTACTTTAAACAGTAATACTATCGAATAAAATACAGCAAAAAATGTCACTTTTCCCTCAGAACTGTCACTCATTTACTGAGATCTGCGCACACATCTTCATTAATAACTCTGCTCACCAGTGGTACTGCACAAATGAACTCTTTTGAGAGTGCTGTATGTTTCAGCACTCCAGGGTAGAATATACACAGTAATTAGGATATACTTGCCAGCCCTCTCTCCTTAACACTGTGAAATGTTAATGTTAAGGTCAAGTGAAGAAAGTAAAATGATAAAAAGAATATATCTGAAAGGGAACACAGCTGTGCTCCTAATAGCAAATGGGTTAGAGGGTTTATTAATTACAGTTCAAATTGCATCCAGGTGAAACTTAAAATCAATCATTTAATTCTGGATGCAGGGAAAATTATTTTGAATAAACGTGCCAGACTAATTTCAGAATTAATTCACTGTGTCCTCCTGTATAATTAACTAAGCCTTCATAGCCAAAGGATTTTACAAGCTGTTTAGTAGGATTCTTCAGCAGCATTTAAGCAACTGCATGCAAGAAATTGTACGCAAGACACTGCAGTGAGGGTTTATGCCATCAATGAAAATATTCTGATACTAAAATCTCCGATTATTCACCATATTGTCCAAATTATTAATGAGAGAGAGAGAGCAGCAGCAGCAGCTGAAACATGCTGGTCAATGAGGCTACCTAGAACACATTTGTCAACTGTTCTGATACAGATATACTTAGCAAGTAAAACATATGCCACCAGCAGAGGAAAAAAAAGGCCACTCTTCTAATAAGCAGGCACTTCTAACTCTGGCTGTGACAGCAGCCTGCTCCTTGCTAGCTTGCTTCACTCTTGAGAAGTAAAATGTAAAAAATACCGTCAAGAAAGTAAGATGGGGTGGCAGGGGAAATCTTACTGAGGTATGTACTTTGATTTATATATCCTTCAAAATAAATACATGGAGTTCACATCCCAAGCACTTGCCATAGCTGATCAAACGTTTCCAAGTGGTAGGTTCTAAAAAAGCTAGATTGCAGCTATTCCAGTGCAGCTTTGGAAAGAGGAAGGATGATGTCATCACTCATTCCCTGATACACTTGCACAGGGGAGAAGGGGACTGCAAGGGATTTTTGGAGTCATCAAGTCCAGCCCCTGGCTATTCCACTGCACAGTTCATTCCATGCATTGCCTTCAAGTGCAACTGGGGGGGTTTGTCCTTCTACTGGAAGGCTGTTTCAGAAGCTCATGGTTAGAATCACTAAGTAAATCTTCCTCCTTCCCAGACTAGATTTATTCATGTCCAACAGAAACCTATTTGTTCTTGCGCTCCCCATTTGTTCCTGTGGCAACACGAGCACTAATAGCTCATTCACTCCACTGGTAGAAAGGACCAGGGTCTCAATGCTTACAGCATCTAAGCCCAAGTGATGGGTGAAAATTTCATGAGACTGAAGTTGAAGATATCCTTCAGCACAGAGAGGCTCCAAAGAGTAAAGGCTGCATTAGCCTGAGAAGCAGAAGGAATATGGCCATGCCAGTACAACACATGCTTGAGCTACTAAACCTCACTGGGAAAAGAAACTTACTATCTATAGCTACTACTGCTTGGAAGATGGTTCACCGGGCATGGACATGCAGAACTTAAAGGTGTTACAGTTGCTTTCCCAATGTTCATCCCATAATAGAAATATTCTTCCTTCAATAATTGGCAGGTGCTGAGGTGCTGCTCAGGTACAGTCATGCATTCAAGAGAGACACCTGTGCTGCTGCTGCTGCTGTCATCACTGCTGTCATACTATGCTATAAAAGGTAGGTAAAAATGCTGAGAAGCAGCAATGTTCATCAGATGAGGAAAATCCTGGTGTTTCCAAAAAATGCAGCTTTACAAAACAGGAGAAAAAAAACCCAGAAACTGTTACATCCAATTAGGCATCCTGCCTTTTCTTCATAGACGAATTTGGACCAGTTTCCCTGCTCTTTGCCTAATTAGGCATAGGGAAGAATCAGACATGAAACATGCTACCCTAAAAGATTCCTACTTGATGTTGTATCCAGGCTTTGGCACTGATTCCCCTAGAGAGCCTAAAACATTTAACCATCATTTCTCTAGAGAGATGGTCTGAATTTTTAAGAAAAATCAGTGCAAAGTGTTATCAAATTGTTGCACTAAAGCCTTAGGGTGTCCCCAACACATTTGGGTTACTAAAATATATTTTTTATCACATGAATAAGTAGCAATATTGGAAATGGATCACAGATTGGCGTTTTATGATCCCCACACCAAAGACCTTTGAAACGAATTTCCTTTTAAAATTTATATACAACCAAAGAAAGGTGTCTTTCAACTTGTCCCTGCCAGTCATTCTGGACCTATGGATTCCCAAATCTTAAAGAGGTTAGTCACAGATTTGGTCATTCTCATGACCCATCTGTCAAAGAGAGCATCAACATAGTAGTTTTGTAACATTGCATCAAAATTATGCACAGATCCCAGTGAATGTTTTGCCTCATTTCTGCTATTAATTCCTTGAGCAGATTCTTGCTTCCTAAGGAAGCTCAAGTAAATTTTCAATCTCCCTAAGCACAGAAAAGATCACGACCTGCCAATATTTTACTACTGTACCAGACTCAAGCTGCCAATGCCATAATGCAGCAGGTATTTCAGGGGTTTCCTTCTTCTGCTTTGTCATCTTTGTACAAACGCAAATGAGATCCAAACAGTCTTTTCCCAATGTAGCATGCATCCCTCAGGCTTCTTGTTAATTTTCTGGAGAAAAATCTCAGCCACAGATCTTTAGAGCACAAAAACCCCCAAATCCTCACAACCATGAAAGGGGGTACTCCTCTCTCACACCCACAGGAGCCACACACTGCCCTCCCATGGGGATTGTTGTGTCAAGAACCCACACTTAGGGGATGTGAAATTATGTCCTTTACCCCGCTGCTTTCATTTTTCCTTTCACCCACATGAACTCACACTTAGTCACCCTTCAAATATCTTATTATTTCTCTATAAGCATATGTTCCCCATGGGTTTCTGGAATTGCTTATCCCACTAGTTAACCACAAGTTTAAACACACATTATTATTTGTTGTTACTATGGAAATGTAGCATGTTTTTTAAGACATCCTTGGAAATTAAAGCACTATTTTATCCTGCATGGATTATCTTTGTAGCATACATGATTGAAAAAGAGCTGGTTTTCCTATACCCCCCAACTACCAAGAAAGGTTTATTATTCAAAACCCATAGATAAAAAATAACTTTTTCTATTATTACTTCTAAAACTGCTTCTTATGAGGAATTAATTGATTTGCTTTTTTTGCATAAATTCCCTCCATATCTTATGACTAAGAAATGCTCCAACATTAACCGCCTTCCAGTTTCTCATCTCTTCATCCCATTTTATACATGTGGACACCAGAAGTCCCATAAATAAAGAAGAAGGTTGCTTCCTTTCTCAAGGTTGTTGCCTTGAGAAACCAAAAACTTCAATGTACAATGATGCCAGAACAATTTCTTGCTGCAGATGAGCACAAGGGGCATGGCACTGTTGTCTGTGCACACAGGTGCCAGCTACTGCTCAAAGAGAGGCGTCACCAAAAGCAGTCCATACCTATAATTAAGGTTTAGTTGCACCATCTACAGCATCACAGTTAAAGAATTTCACATAAATATTAAGAAAGCCATAGGAATGCATTAACTTGCAGCAGAAAATAATTTGCTTACTGCAAGCAACTCCAGAAAATTAGCTGTTCCTACTTGTAGCTGAAAAGGACCAGTTTTCTGATAATTAAAGCATTGCAAACATCAAGTACCTAAACAAGCACCAAAATTTAAAAAGCCCACTGCTGACTAAATTGGATTTCAGACCAAATGTGTTCCCATATCAAATGCATACACGAAACTTGGATCATAGGGCTGCAAAATAAAGTATTTACTCAGAGAAACTTGAATTATCCTTAATTTTTATTACAGTTCTCATGTGCTGATACTGCACGTGGAGCTTAGATTGCAAAAGAATTTCTTAAATAAATAAACAGATATGCTCCAGCTGGCAGTTTCGTGGATTGGAGCATTAAACAGCAGGGGAACATGCCCAAAGGTACAAAGCAGATTAACTACACTGTCTAAAGGACAGTCTGACCTCTGCTGGCCAAAGGCATTTCAAGGCCCTTCCCACTGGACAGTGTTTTCCTGCCTGTTTTGGGGTTTTTTTAACATTATTTTAGCCCCATCCCGAAATTTTTGGTGCTCTCCAACATAGTTGCATAATCCATGAAACCTCCATTTACCAAAGAGATCCTGCTGAGCACAAAATGTCTCTTTTTGCTCATGCTGCTTACAGATAAATTGACTTTTTTTGTAGAAGAGAAAACTGCTTTTATACAGCCTTTACCATCCATTGATTTAGGCTCTGTTTAAGCAATACAACAGTATATCACAACATTATAGCATCTACAAACTCCAAGAGGGAAATAACAATAACTGAATGGATATGAACAAGGAGCATCAGTGTAATAAAATAATTTTTAAATTCTTAGATCAAACCCAAGGTGATCAGAATTATAGTATTTCTTTTGCATTATTTTCCTAAGTAACAATCACAAGAAATCCATGCAATCCTATTTCTGCTTCAGGAAGTTTGGCCTCTTAACAGTTCCATTCAAAATGTCAGCCTGTTTTATGCTAGCTAAAGAATCACCTTATTTTCTTGAGCCTAATTGTTTTAAACCTGACTTTCCCCATCTACATTTCAGCCCAGCACCCAGACCAGTGTAAAAGAGCACTGGTTGTCTCCTAGGAGCTACCATGCTTGAAACCTCTCTCTCTCCAGTTTTCAAGTGAATTTAGTTATTTCTATTGTGAGAACAGCCCTTACAGATGTGGGCATATGGTAACAGCCCTCAGTCTGGGCTTAGATAAGATACAAATAGGCTTCCAGTGACATTTAAATGCAGGCTTCTGGAACCCTTTTTGGTCCCAAACAAATGTGTAAAGGCAACCAGTTGTAGAGCCAAAACTAGAATCTGTACTGGAAGCACTAATGTACTTATCCAGTCAGGATAGAAAATGTTACTTGGCTGATAGGAGCTGTCATACATCTGAACTGAGAGCTCAAATTTAAAATATTCATCATCATCCTAGCAATCTTATCATCCCCTCCCTTCTCCAAGAGAGCAATGAAGAAAAAGCCTTACATTTTCAGAGGTAACTGTTTTACAGAGGGAACATCTTTTGTTGCCAAGCCTGAGTCATCCCTACAGACTCATTTCTTGAAGAAGCGTGCACATAGAACTGACAGCTGATCACAAGCCATCTCCCAACTTCCATAAAATCTTATAGGTTTTAAAGCAACCTAGTAAAATTAAGACACAGTAACCTTTTCTTTATAGTGGCAAACATTAATAAAACTCTCTCTTACTGTAGTTATGAAGAGGGAAGACCTTTTTATTCATAAAACTAGGTCACTGAGGAAATAACATGCTCACATAGCAGGGGTGTGGAGATAGCATATTTCCCAGCTTGTTCCCACAGCTTGGGCTGCCCCATTTGCCTCTCAGCTGCTTCCAGTGCAGTTCTGGCACTGGACCTTGCAGAGCCCCCAGCAGCAGCGACACAGGCCAGGAGCAATGACCCTGAGCCCGAGAGCTTACCCAAGTATTGTTGTGAGAAGAAATGAGATCTTGAGGGGCAAGTGAAAAGAGTCAGCACAGAAGCTTTATCAGCTCGTATGTTAGAGTATTAAGATGGCAAATAGCAGGTGGTAACTACTTTAACTTCTAAAAAGCACAGATACTGGATAAATAATAATCTTCCTTTGGGATTTCTTTTGGCTGATCCCACCATACCAGCCAGACTACGTCAGTATTGCTCATGTAAACTGTGAGCAGGGAGATTCTCCCAGCTGGCCTATTCCCATAGAGGAGCTCCAGATGCTGGGTTGCCAAGTGCCATCAACCTTCTGGGGACAGGCTTGGGCAGGGGGGCTTGTTTGTTGAGAATCAGTTTGGCTGAGTAAGTTCCTGGGTAAAAGACTGAGGGAAAAGTGCCAACCACCACACCCAAGACCTGCATGGTTTGGGTCTGAAGGCCTTTGCTAGAAATACAGAGAGAAAAAGGAGGCCCTTGGGTGACTGGCTCCCTCCCACCAGCCCAGAAGCCTCCCTTCCACACACTCACAGGTAGGCACGTGGTACCTGTGCAGTCTGGCACTGAGCTCCTTCTCTGGCCCACAGCCATCTTCAGGCTCCTCTTTGGAGGAAATCTCACTGCCAGTGAAGATGTTAGTCAGCATCTCTCCAAATTTCCCTGCTCCCTGCTGCCAGCCAGATCAGGCAGGAGCAGCCCCACAGCAGAATCACTGTGGAGCCAGGTCGCCTTTCACACTCACTGCCATGCTGAGTGGTGGGGCAGGGGCAGATAAGGGCTCAGTAAAGGCAGGAGTTGAGCAAGGACAGCCAGATCTCAGCGGGTGCTAGGGCGAGTGCTGTCTCCTTTTGTCTTTCTCATCCCTTGGCTTCGTGTCATATCTCTGTTGGAACGGAGGCAGCAGTGAACAAGGACCTTGCATCAGCACTAGGGGTGCCTTCCCTGTTTGAACAGCTCTGGAAGGACCTGAGCTCCCTGGGTTACTTTCATGGTGGAATGTCTCAGGCTTCATTGAGCGATTTTCCCATGTTGCGCAAGCAGTTTTTCTGACCTCCTTCTGGCTCCTTTGCTGCAATGCTTCACTGTAAATTCAATGAAACTGCAAATAATGAGACAAGAAGTGCCAAATGCTCATCTGGTAACCCTCCTACCACATCTTTCACAGGTCTCAGATGGCTGTGTCAGGAGGAGACAGAGATATCCTTTGCTGCCACTCCTGAAAACGGATTCTGTTTTGATGAAAGCAGTCGTAATCTCTTCCCACTTATCCTGCCAAACCCAAGTTCCACCCAGCATGAATCCTTGGTATGATCTGCATTAGACTGCCAGCAAGGCCTGTTACTTTTCTAACTGACATTTGGAGATAGTAGAGATTTCTTACTTTTTTTTTTTAAATTTTTACAGTAAAGATGTCCTCAAGGAATTTACATGGAGAGCTTTCCATTACGTTCTCCAGCAGACATTTCTGCCCCAATAGGAAAGGCTGCTGAATATCTAGAAGGCTCTTTGCCCAAGGCACATAGTAATTAGCATTCCCTGTGCCAGGAGGGAGAGGATTAGACTCTCCTCAGCCATCTGCCAAATATGCCTTGCCAATGTCAGAAGAGCATTTTGCTATATAAACAGCACAAAGCTGTATATATCCATATACAATTTTTAAATTTAGTCATTTTCCATTGAAAATAAAATCTGTTTTTGTATAGTGCAAAGAGGAAAAGTGGAAATACAACACAGCATAATAAAACACTGAAAGTGATGTTATTGAATTTTAAATATTAATTTTGGACACACTGACACTAGTTAAAAATGGCCATGTAATGCAAGTTCTCAGAGATTTCACAAACTACCTTCATGACATCCATACTTGTTCAGCAAATACTTTTGTGATTAACCTGCTGAATAGGAAACTTGGAACAGGCATGTGAAATGTAAAACAGGGACTTCTAAATTTATTTGGAAAAAGTAATTCTGCAGGGCCTTGGAGGAAGAGATACCCACGTTCTCTCAGCTCTAAATTGTTACACCATCCTTCACCAAAATATTTTCAGTTACAACAGACAAGTTGCACTCTGCAGAAAGGTAATTCAATTTTCTGGTGAATTTCAATATATTCTTGCATTATGTTTCATTACAGTTTGGAGCAAAACAGACTTGTTTGTTTTCAGTCACCTACCAAAGAGGATGGAGCTACAGCTCTGGAAGAGCCTAGTCTTTCCTGTTCAGAAGCTGAGCTGCTCAGGGTCTGGCAGACATCATTACAGAGACTTCCTCATGCCTGACCACACTCCACTAGCCCAGGATTTGGAATTTATGGATAGCAGGTACATTGGTATCCTCAGGGTATATCACAGAGAACTTGGGAGTAAGGACTTCCAAATATTTAGCTGACAGTAATCGACTTAGCAATCAATACCCCTACAGCTGGACCTTTCTCCTGTCAGGCCTTCAAGCAAAACAGGATCTCAGTGCTTGTCTACCTGCAGCCCCTATTGCAAGTGACAGAAAAAGCAGAAGAGAAAGAAGATGACATACAGCCTACTGCCAACCCATGTCTTGTGTCAAGGCAGAAAATACTTACCATTTAAATTAAAATTTAAATACCAGTTTTCCCCTTGCTTCAATATTCACAGCCTACTAGCTGTATCCCGAAATATAATAAAAACTTGCCAAGAGCTGTTGAACAGCCTCAACATCCACTGATTTCAGAAGCAGAATATCAAATACACTGCAAGCACCATTCCTGGATGGAGTTTTATGCCTAAAAAGAATGTTTTCTATCTCTAATTTTTGTAATTCCTTTAAAATCTGTACAACAGCTCTGTTAGGCTTCATGAGCCTTGTCACAAGTACACGTCTTCACATTGGCACATTTTAAAAATAACCAGTGAGTAAGATCCTGCTCTCATTTCTATAAAAACTCCCCTACTGATGATAAAAACTGGTTAATAATTTAACAAAGTAATCCACATGTTCTAAAAGTGGCACAGAGCTGTTTATATTTAAAAGAAAATGCTTAGTTATAGGAGATAAATCTGTGAGAGAAGTCTATTATTTAATACAGAAAACCCTTCCAAAACCATTTGGATAGACTCCTAACATCACCTACCCATGGGTAACTATAGTCTACTGGCTCCTCATGCTGTCTTACTCTCATGTTCAGAGAACAGCTCTGCAGAGAAAAGGCTGGCTGCTTACAGACTGAAATCTTACCCACAGGAGGTTAGTGTAGCTCAGCATCTGTAATTCAGATCTAAATGATCTAAGTTCCACAACTTTACCCAGGCCCCTACACAGTAGTGAGAAAAGTTGAGTCCTTCCAATACTGATATATTGATCTATAAATCAGAGAGAATTGGAGGGTTGGTGTTTCTTTTGTGGATTCTGGAAGGTTGCTTATCCCCACATGATCAAGGATCTCCATTTATGTTGAATGTCATTTTCATTGAGATTCATTTCAGGTTACCTAGGGCCTGATCCTCATAAACATCAAGCAAATACTTGGACCAGTATCCAGACCATTCAAATTTCTACCATTAGTCAGCATGCATTTTGATTTGAAACTGAAGAAGGTCAAAACTAATGAACACGTTTAAAATATTTCTCTTAAGCATTTTACCTTACCTCAGTTTTCTAGCCTTCAAAACAAGCATAATACCAGTTTATTACTAAGAAATACTTTCAAGAAAAACAACTAATTGGAAATGATGGAAAATGGAAAAAAAAATTTATTAGTGCATCCCCACATCCTTCATGATTCATATCAAAGGTAAAATATAAAAATATTTTTAAATGTTTTTGGACTGATATGTATATTCCAGAATTTCATAATTTAACAGGGGGTTTTGTTTTGGTTTTTCTAATATATCATCTTTTATTTTTCAGACAAGTTCAAATTTTATGGCCAAATCTATGTATATGGAATGCTGAGCTCCTGGAGAGCTGGAAGGGAAGCCTGAAAGAAAAATTACAGTTGCAAGGCATTTTCTAATTTGGTTTATAAATAGATGGCTTTGACATACCACTCACAAAACCAAAGCTATAGTTAGCTTGCCTGAAGCAGCTGTGCAGCTGGGAGGAGAACATACGCTGGCAGCCCGGCTGTGCAGTCGCCTGTGTTGTGATACACACTATCAAAGCACCAGTTAAGAACACAGGAAGAATTAGCATTTTGGCTCGAGGCAGAGAGATAGGAAGTGGTCTTCTATTTTACACCATCCAACATGCAAGCCACTGAAGAAAAGCAAGCTAAATAAATTCTTAATTGGAAGCAGCAGGTAAGAAACTGTAACACAACTCAACTGCTTGGGTTAGGCAGGTAGACTCATGTCAAAATTACTGTGTGCTGTAGTTGGAAAGCTTTTCCATTACTGATAACTGTATATCAAAATAATTAATATATTTAAGTAAAATGAACAAACATTCTTGGAGTATGAGTAGTGGAGTGGATACCTCAGGGAATGGCACATCATGCTTGGGATCTGACCCAGGCTCCTTTCTGGCACTGAAGGTCTTTGTGTTGACGCCAGCTGATTTCAGCCCAGCCACATGGATGAATATTCTGCTATACCTGCAGCATTCTGGCTCTGAATCAGCACAAAATGTTACAGATATCAGATACAGCTCAGAAGTAGGTCCCCTTGAACTGACAGAAGCTTGCTGATGACAGAAGTTAGCTCTTAGATGATCTGGGCTGTAACTTACTGGAATCATGTCCTATTGCCCTCCCTTGACTGGAACAGATACGGCCACACTAAAGTTCATTTTGTATTTATTAAATTCACATATTCAAACTGCAAAATTAAAATCCACATCCAAACTTTCCAAAATCTCAGTTACTTCAACATAATTTGTTTCAAATCCATCTTTCAACTAGATACTTTCTAGCTGACAAATAAGCCCAGTACATGCACAAATACGAATGGATAAAACCTTGACATCACACAGTGAATGCCATCACAAAGACCTTTCATAACTATATGCACAATTTTTTTTAATCAGGAAGACTGTTTCCAGCCTCTTAGTACTTCTTACAACATTAATTTTCAGTGTAGTAGTGTCCTGGGGTGATGTTATGAAGCCGCTTTATTCCTTTACCGCCCGCTCAATGCCCAAGGACGCTGTGCCTTTAGGAGGGACCCGGGGGCGGGGCCGCAGCCACGGACCCGAGGGGGCGGTTGAACTGTTGAGCCCAAAGGCTCGGCAGGGAGTGTGCCAGGAGCGCTGTGCTGCTTTTCTGGGTTTCCTTTGTGTTCCAGCTAGCTGGGAAAAGGTTCTGTTGGTTTTTTTCTTGTTCTTTTTTCCCTTTCCTTCCCCTTGCCTCACTGCCTCCTTTCCCTCCTCACCCACCCGGTGGGCCCGCAGGGTGGCCCCGGCTGGTCCAAGCCCACGTGTCTGTTCCCTCTCTGGGAATTTGTTGTATTTTGAGGGGTTTTTTTATCCTGTTCTACCCTGTTTTGTTTGTGTGTTAATAAATAGTTTGGTTTCTTTTTCCCACTTTCACTTCATTTGACCCATTTGTCTCATTGATGGAGGAAAAGGGGAGGCCCTGTTCCCTTTGGAGGAGACGCTTATTCTGGAGTGTTTCCTCCTGAAGTTTTGTCTCCAAAACCGAGACAAGTAGACATGTATTTTGCAATTGCAAGAGAAATTCTATGTGCCTTAAGTGACATAATACCAAAAGGCTGAAAAAGAGCAAGTATCCTCCTATGGGCTGCTTACAAAAACATCTCTTGACATCTGAGATGCTACATGACCTTCACTTACATCAAGTCCACTAAGTGTAAATATTTACTTTAAATAAAAATAAAAACTACCACAACCTTTCCTCAACAAAGCAGCCATACTTACCACACAAATACCTTCGGAATTAACCATTTAGAACGTTTTCTTCCTTGAAAGTACAAAGCTGAGACTGTGATACAAGTGGTAGTCCACTTCTAAGTGTTAAAAACGTGAAAATGAAAGTTAAAACCGAGTCAACTTGTGCTTGAATTTCACTACTCAGTCCTTTCAAATCCACTTATAGGCTGAGAATTTTGACTGCCAAGACATTGCTAAAAGCACAAAGTAGCTCTTTAAAACAGTGCTGGAGAAAGGAGAAAAAGAAACTGACCACAACTTCAGCATTTCACATAAAATTTCAGAGTGAGTTGCAGACTCATGCCTTCCCCACCTCTTCAGAAGTAATTAAAGAATTTACTAAGTTTCACACAAACTGATGACAGTGGAGCTCAGATTTACAAGTCATTTTTTGGCAAATGTTAATTATTCCCCCTAAAAACTTAAGAGAAATAAGTATATTAACAAAGAAAAAATGCAAGCACTCTCATTCTATGTAAGATGGAATAAGAGAAAGAACTTACACTGATGACAGAGACATACCACAGTATTCAAACAAAAAGAAAATTAAAACAAAATGCCCTTTTAAAGATAAATCTAAGCATAAAAGGAGGCATGAACATTGGCAACTCTCACACTGGGAATGTTTGTAACTTCATCTTTCTGATATCTGATACAAATTTATCAAGTTTTTGTTCATAGCAAATTTAGGAGAGAGTGCAGTAGCAAAATGTGATAATCTAATGTTACTATTTTAGCTGTTCTACAACATTTTTAATCTACATACCTATATTTTTACAGAGTTGACATCCCTTATCCTTAAGAAAGGATTTAAAGTGACAAAGTGATAAAAACCTGGGTTTTTGCACAATGCCACGGGCCTGCTTTGGAGAAGGCAATGGCAGCACAAGTCAGCAAAAGAGGGTTCTTTTAACTCCTGCTCCTCCAGCCCTCCTCATTAAAAGCTATTTAATCTAATTCTCAGCAGTAGGAAACCAAACAGAAGCTCTTTATGAACACAGGCAAGAAAGTCCATACAAAAGAAAGAAGCAAAACAAACAATGAGAAACTTACAGTGTAAAAAAGCTCTAACAAAATAAGCCACAGCAAGTTACCCTATGTGCCATGTTTGTAAAATATTTATCAAATCAAATTAATACTAAGCCAATTAGAACAAAATCTTGGACTCAGTGTAAACCAATACAGAAGTCTCAATAAAGAGCAAATGGAGATAAAAGCAAGCAGAATAAATAGTCATTAAAAGAATATACATAAGAAGTGTAGAGACTTGTAACAGATTTGCAATTGTAGCACACAACTGTGAAGTTTTAGATTTGCAGTCAGCAAACCCATATAACTTGAAATAGTCAAGAGAACCAAGGAAAAATCTAGTGGGGAAAAAGAAAAAAAAAACAAAAAAACCCAAACAACCCAGATCCCATAGGATAAAAAGAAGGATCAATCCTTAGAAAGTTGGCTTAGAGGACTCAATTTGCCACAAAAGCTAGGTAAACCCAGCAAAATCCAACCTCACAGAGATCCTCATTGGCACCTTCACTTTTATGAGCTGGGCTCCCCACTTGAAGAAAATCTCTCCTGGCACAGCTGGGCAAGGGTGTCAGTGCCAGCTGTTCCCCACAGCCCCTGTGGACAGTACCAGCACACCAGGGGACACACGGCACAAACACTGGTCCAGCTGCCAGCCAGGGAACAAACATGCAGAGCGTGGTGAAAGGACAAGACGCAGTGATCACAAACTGAAACACAGGAAACTGTTTAAACATAGAGATAAGAAACCTTTTTAACTGTGGGGGTGTGGGTGGCCAGGTGCTGGAACTGGTTGCCCAGAAAGGCTGTGGAATGTCCGTGCTTCAAGATGCTAAAATCTGTGGGATGTGGCTGGCCCTGGGCAGCCTGCTCCAGCTGAGCCTGCTTTGAGCAGGGGATTGGAGCAGATGGTCACCAGAGGTGCCTGCCAACCTCAGCCCTTACTGCACTTCTGTGAGCTTAGGGGAGATGGTGGGAACACAAAGCTTGCCAAAATATAAAGTCAGATTTTTGTTGTTTCCCCACACGTGCACTAGAATGTGAGTCTCTTACATGAAAAACTGGTTGAAAATGGTTTCAACTCATTTTTTCCTGTGAATTAAAAAAGGTTGTTTTCCAACATACTGTAGAGCTAAATGAAATAAAGGAAAAGAGGGGAGGGGAGCTGACCCACTGGCTGCATAGGGATCTCGAGAAGGATGGGGTGGGTAATCAAACAAGGCAAAAGGACTGGGAACAGACAAGGATGCTTGGCTCCCCTTTGCAGCTTCCATGAAAAGGCAGAGGTAGTTATGAAGGCATATGCAATAACTACATAATTACATAAAATCATCTTCGTGATACAGCCAAATGATACTCATCACACCCTACTCTGAGAAAATAAAGATGGAGAACTCTGCATTGCAGATGAATTCTTATTTTAAAATGGAGGAGTGTGAAGGAGGAAAAATAGAAATTTGCTAAGCACAGAAAAAGTGATTAGTCTCTGTATATAACTGGAAATATGTAAAATACTATTTCATTAGTGCTCTCCTTTGAGCTCCAAAAATAAAAAATATTGTGCTTATCAATGACAAATACACATTTATATTCACAAAAATATAAATGTATCAATGCATTTTTAAAAATACATTTAACACTAATGTCTAAAATATGAATAATATAGAAGATAATTCTTGATAGTATTAAACACTTAAGAGTTCTTTACATCCACAGAAAGTGCTGTATGAACAGTAACTAATTGTGGTAGGTAAAAATATGCTGACTTTGACTCAATTATTACCCTGACTCCAGATTCAATCAGAACAAGAGTGTGTTGGCAATAACTCAAGAAATGACAATTTGCTAGAACAGATCGAAAAATTAAAGCACTAGACACATTTAGAAATCCATAAAATATCTGTCACCAAAAAGTCAGTATGTTTATTTTTAATTGTATGCAGACTGAGTCCAATAAAATGAAAAGTGTTTCTATCGTCAGTTGGGCAACTGATTGATTACTCATCATTAGACCTGAATTGTAACAGAGTGCCTTTGGCATGTGGAGAAATCTGCCGGTAGCCATGTACTGCCTTACAACTTTTCTCTTGAGCCTTCAAAAGGATGTACATGCACAATCTTTGTTATAAACATTTTTCCCTTCTTACCTGAAAGTATAAAACAAGCAGCAGTAAAGAGAAGCATTATTATTTGCATTAAGCAAATAAAACCTTTTTAACTTACATATTTAAGTCTTACACCTCACTTCTACCTCCCTCTTCATCTTAAAATTTCAGTGTAATGAAAAGCAAGTCACACACAAGGGACTCTGCCTTCAGATTCTCTGTTAATTATCATAGCAGAATCGCCAGGCCAGTACAGTATTTAAGCTCTCTGCATGAGCTAGCAAGGCTGTATTTTGATTCTGCAACTTGTTTGCACAATATCAATCATAACTAAGTAAGCTATAACCAACATTTTCAGAGGCTCCAGTGCCAACATTAATGCAGTATGACACAGCAAATATGAGAAGCTGACCAGCTTTAATACATTAAAGTACATTTATATTTGAGGATGTGTGATACTGAAAAACCTGTTTATGAATCCCAGTTTTTGGGAAAAACTGTTTTTCAGTTTTCCTTAAGGGTGGAACACTGACAAAAAAAGAAACGAAGTTTAGAAATGCTGACATTGTTAAATCACAAACTGTAATAATGATGTGTTCCTATGTTTCATAAGAAATGCTTCTACACTCCAAGAAAATAATTATGACTTCCAAAACCATCAAAACACAATAATTATAGCACTAATTACTCCAGTGAATCCAGAGCCAACTATAACTACGCTATTAATTCCATCATAACTCTCAAATATACCAATTTGGACTGGATCTCCCTTACACACTCTATAAGCATATTGATAATTGTTTTTATTTCCCATGAAAGAGCAATCACCTGACTTAAAATTTGCTTATAGTATCATGTCTGTAACTCCATGTTGAGATGGTTGAACAATTATTTCTTTAGTTAATCATTACCTGATAGCACAGTATTAACTTCATTCAGCCAACTATGTAATACATGGCTATTTTCAACTATGGGCTGAAAACTGCGAAGCATGTCCTGAAATTTTATGACTTACTAAAGCCTCAGGAAACCATATGCCTCTGCCTCTCAAACATTTACTGATCTGACACATCTGTGTGCGTTGCTCCTGCGAAAGATCACACTGGTTTAAACAGGCACTGCTGCAAATAGCAAATGACTACCAATTTATAGAACAAGGTATTACACTGTTCAAGGCATTCTAGTAATCAGCTTACCAGATACTCCTAAAAGTGTTGTTGCACACTTTTAAGTTTTGAAGAGAGTTCTGCCTGCATTAATTTGTTCTATGATTACAGATGCCAAACCATTTTGCATAAAGTAGAAAGGTGCTTAAGATTATGATACTTCCAGCCCCTGCCCTCATATAGTAAGTGCACATTCTCAAAAAACTCTTAATGAGTAAGCTCTGCAGGAATCTGGCTTGCCATGTGGTTGGGGCTTCTTGGTTTCATGCTGCCAAAATGAAGTTAGACATTTTAAATGTATGTCACCTTTTCAGTGCCATCCTAGAGTGTCATCCTTCAGCTGGCACAGAACAGGACGAATCTTGGCTTCACTGAGTCAAGATATCACACCATTGTGAACAGTTGTTTAAATTATGACTGTCTGCCTTCAGACTAGTAGCTTATTCCATGGCATTCTGTAGTGTTCTTTCCACAACAAATTATAGCAAACAGCTTCAAGTTAAATTCCACTTCAAGAATAAAGAAACTCCAAAAGTACATATTCATTCTTTATTTTATTAAAGCAAGATTTGTTCTGCTGAAGGAATGAATTAATTTATAGCTGCAAAACAAACAAGGAACAAAACCTTTGCTTCTGGGCATGCTCAGAACTATGCTATTACAAATTTTTCTGAAAAATATTACCAGGAATTCTGTGATTCAGCAGATAAAACATTAAAGGAAAAAATTCAGTGATTTTAGTTACATTAGTGAGAGAGATACATTTTACTTTTCCTATCTGTCCCCAAAACACCAAAAGCTGAAAAGCCTTTATTTCCAGTATGAGTTTAGATTACTTTGTTCTCAGGCAGAGTGACCCCAAGGGAAAAAGAAAGGAAGACCAGCAAAGGAATCAAGAATCATCATCCCACTCCTGTTTCACACTATTCAGTGAAGTAAAGCAGACTCCCAAGCACAGGAACACCTGTACCAACCTGCCCTCTACGCTTCAGACTGGGACAACATCCTCTTCTGTTACCTGACACTGATTTACTTCCAAACAGAACATACTGCCCTGTAATTTAGCTCTTTACAACATAAAAAAAGAGATCCAAATACATGACTGAGAAAAACAATGGAACAATTAATCTGAAATAAAATGAGGAGAAGATACAGAGAAAGAACATCCAGTAACAGCACTGGATGAGTGTGTAGAATCCCTGTATCTTTACAAAACCACACTGTGTCAAACGACCACAGACAGGAGATACAGAGAAGCAGATAAAAAATTACAACATCAAGCAATTATTGCAAAATACATTATCAATAACAAGAACATGAAAACCACAAAAACACATTCTCATTTGGGCACAAATTTAGTATGAAACTTGAGCACAACTTCAGATGAAGCCATAGTTCCATTATTAAACAGAAATATCTCATTTATCTGAGTGCCAGGGAGGGATACTTTCATAACACAGTTACAAGAACATTGGATGCAAACCTGTCAGAAAGAACAAGAGAGCAAAAAACCCTATCAGCAAATTAACTGAAGAACTGCGAGGTGCAAGTGTCAGGCATCTAAAGTTTTGGGGGATTGCTATTTTGTTTGGTTAGCACCTGGCAAAATATGACTGGGTCACGCTCATGGTTAACCATACTAGTGAATAACAAAAATTTATCTGCTTAGAATTAAGGTTGTTTTGAAAGGCTGAATGAGTACTTTATGTGGGGAGAGGCTTTTAAAAATTATGAAATGTATAATAAAAACAATGAACTTACAGGTCAAAATTGCATATGCATTGAAGAAGACACGATAACATTTTTCTCAACTATTATAAAAGGTCCTGGTTCTAACTGCTGTCAATTTAATTCAAAAAGCATGACATTATCCCTCTCTAATCCAGCTCTTTTCTTGCTTCTCCATGTTAAGACATGCAAATGTACTGACAAAACATCTTTGTCCACTAACATTAAAAGAAACCTCTCCCCCCTCAAAAAACACAAAAGAAAAAAGGAAACACAAACAAAAATAGAAGCATCACCCGAAACCAACCAACCCGCATATCAATTTCAGAGAGAAAGTATTTCAGTTCTCAAGTTTGACATTTGTGTAGGCTCCACAATCATGTTTTGAAGTTTCAGCCATGATGCTAATGAAACAATGCTCTATTCCATACGGGCAGAAACTGTATTATATATCTAACGGGGAAGTGCTTGCCTGTTTCTCAAGACTCCAAAATACTTTTTCTCCTTTTTGCACGATATTGAATGTCTTTGCTATCTTTTGTTTTGCAAGTATGTTCATCAATTCTCTTTCCAAAGCAGTTTCTGCATTTACTTCTTACATCCCAGTCTTTCTGCTTTATCCTAGTAGTTATTGAGCATGCACAGAAGAGGTTTCTCTGAACACTGAGAAGTGAGGCACAGATTAACATCCAAGCCTACAGTAAACCTTATTTTGACAATGTCAGCCACAGAAATGTTTCCAGACTTGCACCTCAAGTCTTATTCTTCTAATAAATTCTTACATTTCATACTTTTTTTTTTGTTTTGCTTTTTTTTAAAGGAAAATATATAGCTAGTTACACTTCTATTTAAATATAACATTTTTCTTCTAAAAACCCCATCCTGATAAGAGGGTCTATTATAAAAAAAAAAAAAAAAAAAAAGACATTACAGTCTAAAAATATTAGTCATTCTATAGTCCTCAACACATTTTTATTACTCAAGATTTCAAGGAAAAGTTGTGCACTCAGTAAGACAAATGTACAATGAATGAGTATGGAGAACAAATATACACTAGTGTTCTTAAAGTACAATGTGCATTAAAACTTATTCACACACAAACTAATTCATGCTCTTCACATGTAAAATACTGTGAAAAGTAAGATGGAAGAAGTTAGATAGGAAAACACTCTTGTATCATAAAAATATGTTAGAATGGGACTTATCTATAGAGTTAAAGCTTTGCTTTAAAACAAACTTTATTTAAAAATCTTCTTTTGCTTTATCTAAAAATTAGCCTTTCTATAAAAACCATTCCTTTAAAACTTTGCTTTAAAAACATCAGTTTTATATTAGACAAAATATTAAATTATACAGGCACAATTAGTTAAGAGGGCTATAAGAACTTATATTATAGCCCTTAATTTTCCAGTGACTTGCAATACAGTCATAAGATTCTGTGTCTACTGACAACCATAAAAAAATTCATCCATAGAAATCAACTTTTATATAAAAAATAAAATAAATTAAAACAAAACAAATAACAAAATCTGTCAGACCATATTTCACTTGCAAATGAACTTACTTTCCAGCTGACACATGGACATCTTTTATTTATCTTGGGGAATATGCATATACACTAAAAAGATCCCCAAAATATTCTCTGAACATGTGGTTTATGATGACAGCTTTTATATTTCCTTCAGATACTGTATATTAAAATAAACCATTTCCAAGTCCACCTTTATCTCTGTCCAAATCCGTGACCCCTGACACTTCTGAAAGAAATGAATGAAGACTCAAGAACGGTTTTGTTTTCTGAGGAGAAAATGCACAGATGTGTTCAATGCCAGAGATAGCAGGGTCTTTTCCATGTTTTTCTCATGTTCTGAAAAATGTACCACTAGAGAATTTATGAAGACCTTTAAGGTAAAAGAGATTATATAATATATCAAATTGAAGCCCAGATTATTATGATGTTTAACTATGTGCTTAATTTACTATAAATGAACCATTAATCTTGGGTTTTAAAGCACAGAAACATCCGCAAGTCCAGCTTTATGTCTCCTAGCCACATTAAATAAACTGTCATCATAACAACTATTAAAAAAAGAAAGAAAACTAAGCCAAAACACCATGGGTTTGGGTTTCTTTGCCATAAAACTATAGCAGGTGGAACATCAGTGGCCAAACGTGAATCTCTATAGAATGTAATTTTAATTCAACCAGGCTTTTTCAACAAATATTTGAACTCTAATACATTTAGATGGATGCTGTGCTAGGTTTATTTAAATATTTTACTGACAGTTTAGAAAGAAAGTTCGACTTCTAGTCCATAAAAATTTAATCAAGACTACACCCAATAAAGTCAGAAAAGCACAGAACCCCAAACTCAAGGCTGACATTCTAAAACAACTCACTGCTGTTTGTTTGCATTGTAATTTTTCCATCCCCCTCACTAAGGAATGTGAAATTCACCTACAAACTTAATCAATAAGCTATTAAAAACAAATGAAAAACCCCCAAACCCAACCCTATATTTCTTTTAGGATTCGAGATTTCACTTCAGCCACCACCATTTGAACAGTCTCCTAAAGAGACATATTTCCCTACCAGCATGGTCCATTATTGCTTGATGAGAGCCCACAGTGACTTTTAGTCCAAAAGAAAAATGCTTTGGACATGATTTCAGGAACAAAAAAGTCAATACAAAACTGTGTAAATTGTATTTCATTTCAAGAAAGCACTGACTTGATCTGAATTGTATCATACTGCATTAATTTTAATGCCTTTCCACAGGCAAGTATATATTATGTGTTGAAGAAGGTGCACATATACACAAACACAAAATACGTACACAGAATTCAGCCCCGATTGAAGTATCTTCATTAAATTTCTAGCATAGCAACTGAGTCATCTTCTGCATTTTAGAATTATGTGAAAAAATTAAAATAGGCACAATTAATTAACATAGTTTCTAAATTACCTTATTATAGTGCACTGTTAGCACTGATAATACCATAATAACAATATGATACCATTCAAGGTCATTTTGCTGATGTACAGGTGAAGACTAGTAAATATGATTCTAAGTGCTTTTAACTCAAATCCACAACTTCTGCAGCTTTACACAGTAGAACAGTGCAATATATTATGTCCCCATATTCCAGGAACAAGAGCTGAGTTTACAGTTCTATTTGTTTCACATTAGACTGGCTTTGCACTTTCTGGAGCTCTAGCACTTCAACTGCATTGTCTATGACCTCCTTTTTTCCCCCTTCCTTCTTCCAGGTGCTGGCTATAAAAAAAGAAAAAAGAACTTCTTTTGGTAGCTAGCTCTCACCTGGCAGAACAAGACAGTTTCGAAGTAATGGTACAGCAGTTCTTCTAGAGGGCCTGTTCACAGTGCTAGGATGACCCCGATCTCCACTTACTTCCCAGTTCCTGACTTTGGAGGAAGCTTGCTCTGGCTTCTTGGGAAAAGATTCTGATGTGACTTTCTGCCTTTTTTCAGGAATCCCTGTTACAACTGTTGAGTTCAGAAAGGCCCTTTTTGGTTTCCTCCTCACCTTTAATTTTTTAGCATCAGGCTTTTCTTTCTTAGGGTGCTTTCCCACTGTAGTTTTCCTGGTCTGGCACCTGTGGATGGAGAAAGCAGATTTCTGGGCACAAGGTTGAAGTTGTCTTCTCATCCCCTCTTTCTGCTGTTTTTTAGTCCTGGATGTTTGTTTGCCTGTGGTTATTCTGTTTCCTCTCCTCCCCACAGTACATCTGACAGACTTAGATCCTGCAGCCTTTCTGGAAAAAACTGGTTCTTTTTTAGTGCCTTCTTTTCTCTTCCATATTGCTTTTGGAGTCTCCCTCTCTAACCACTCACTCCTGATAGAGGTCAGAGGAGTTTTGGTAATTCTATTAAATGGAATTAATCTATAATCTCCTTCTATCACTGAGTTCAAAGGTGAAATGATTAGGTGTTTAAAAGAGTTCTCAGATACGAGACAATCTGTTCTTTCTGTGGAAACAGAAGGTCCATCTGCCTTTTGACTTGAGGCTGCCTCATTCCCTTTATCTGGATCTGGCAGGAAAGATGCTGAAGAAGAACCATAGAAGTCTGACCAATTGAGTGACTTTGATGGTGTGCTTTCTCTCTGAGCATCAGCTAGTTTCTTCATGTTTGCATCAATGCTGAGACTTTTGAAAAGCTGGCGAACATGAGAGGGCTTTTTGGCCTTTTCTCCAACTGTACTCTTTGGAGGTGTTTTCAGAATTCGATTTGTCAGTGGGTCATAATATTTGAGAGAACACTGTTTGTATTTATACCTTACAGAGTCCTTGCTATCTGTGGAGTTATGATTTTTCCTCATTTTGGGAATATCTATAGGTTTACCTTTACCCTGTTTTACCTCTGGACACGAGAGTACATACACTACTGTTTTGGGCTGAACAGGACTCATGATCTTGCTATAGGACTCTGGAAGTTTAAGAGCACAGAGTCTAGTTTTCATGTTTGGAGTTTTTTCATTCTCCAGCCACGCGATGCTTGCTTTCTGATCAGCTGGATCAGATTCTCTTCTAGACATTTTCCTTTTTGCTACAGGGTAGTTCAGCAGACTTGTCTGGGTGCCATGGCTGACTTTAACCACCTGACATCTTGAAGCCAGGCGCCATGTCCTTTTCCTAGGCATTTTTACAATTTGTGGGTTGCATAGTGTATCTGAGGCTAAAGATGGGTTATCAAAATCAGAGCCACCACTTAAAGCATCATTAAATTCTGGCAATGCTTTAACTGGTGCACTTTCCGTTCTATTACCCTCAATAATATTGATCCTTTTTTCATCCTTTTGCTTTTTTTTCTTCATTCTCTTCCCTGCACAATTGGCTGAGGATTCACTGTTAAAATAGCAGCGAAAACGACCTTCCCTGAAATCCCGCACAAGTTCTTCAATTTTTATATCATCTTCATACATTATTTGAGACCAAGTCTTTCCCACAAAAGAAGGAGGCACGTGAGGCAGGGCTGGAAGAACTGGTTCTTCGGTATGAACTACAACATCCTTTTTCACTGCTTCTATTTTCTCTAATGACTCAGTTTTTAAAACAGAAGAGAGCTGTGTTCCATAGTCTTTATCTTGCAAACATACTCGGACCTCTTTTAGGAATTCTATATCTTTTATAGCTGCCTTGGGTAAGTCTGTTCCTACCTGTATTGATGCATCACAGTCAAAACTCATTTCAGAGCCCTCTAAATTAGTACAGTCCAGAAGTGATGAAAAAGGTACACAGGGATTATTCTCTTCTTTGAAATAAATTTCTTCAGATGTAGTTTCATGGCAGTATTTCAAAATTACATCTTCAATAGTTTCATCCACTGAACTTTCATCACCTCTGTTTGTCTTCATGTTTTTGCATCGTGCTAGTTGTGGGGATGTCCCAAGGTCTAGGGAGCTGCTGATACCCACAGTATCCCTGAGATGGAGATCAGACACCAGAGTTTCATCCTGAGTTCGTAAACTATCTCGCTTTGAGAGAGATTGACCTGAGGTAATAAAGAAAGAATTGCTGTGGCTGCGTGTAGGATTCTGATGAGAATCTGAAGGGTGTTTTGGGTGAACCAGTGCTGGAGCAGGATTCAAGCGTGGGTTCAACAACACATCACTGCTGCAGACCTCCATTGCTCTTTCATCACATCTGCTACAAAGAAACAGATTTGATCCTACCAAATCCCTAACATTTTTTCCTGTTTTAGGATTAACAGAGGAACTGTGGCTGGTAGGACTGAGAGAAAACTGCTGAGGTACAGGGCTCACAGCTGTAAACTGACCTTCATGGCTATGATTCGCAATTCGAGCATTTTTCAGAGTTACCCATTTCTTATCGCTACAAATGCCGATAGACTGCTGGGATATTACTGGAACACGTTCCTGGCCTCCGTGAAGTTTTTGAAAACCTGCTTGTGTTACAAAAGTTTTCTTTGTACCCTCACGAGACAGGCATGGAACAGAAGAGCCTATTTCACGAATGGACTCCTGGTCTTTGCTGGAAATCTCCTGTTTCTCACTGCTCCTCTTTTTCTGCATCTCTTCTGAAGACAGGCAAGAAATCCTAGGAGCCTCCAGAGTGACAGGGGGTGGCATGTCATCATAGGTTGGTCTAAAGGGCAGGGGAGAAAAAAACAGCTTATATAAATACTGTAAATACACTTAAATTTGTCAAGCAATAGCAGTGTGGGGGTTTTTTAAGAGTAATTACCTAAACTGCATCACTTATAATGAACAGACTAAAATTACTGTTTCTGCTACTTTAGCAGAGATACTAAATTTTTTAAAATTATGGAGGGGGAAATGCTCCATAAAGCTAAAGATAAGACTAATCTCCAGATTGTTATCACTCTCTTCATGCAACCGTCAATTAAGAATGGCCAAACATAGATTATAATAATTTTATAAATACAGCAAAGCAGGAAAAGTAAAGATATTTCTTTTATTTGAAGTGGTAAGCCTATGAAGAGGTTATTTCACTGGTCATACTATCATTACTTAAAATTGAGCTTTTGAAGAGAAATGGAACATAATAATAGTATAAAACCATCGTTGAGAATAAATGCCCTTTACTCTACAAAACATGGCTGCCTGATAGGAACTCTGCACATGTGGCCAAGGAATTCCATGCTTACTGTTTCTCACAGACATACCACAGCTTCTGATTCACTCCAGTAAGAAGCCAAGTCAGGATTGTTCAGCCTCGCTGTGACAACAGATTTTTATATATTCTGTAACTGGCAGTTCTGTCTTTTGGATTGCCTCAAACACAAGGGTTTGTGTCTTGCAGATTTAACACAGCTGACAGACGTGGACT
Organism: Corvus brachyrhynchos; assembly: GCF_000691975.1. Classification (NCBI taxonomy): domain Eukaryota; kingdom Metazoa; phylum Chordata; class Aves; order Passeriformes; family Corvidae; genus Corvus; species Corvus brachyrhynchos. The sequence goes on from NW_008238358.1 coordinate 829,326, forward strand.
ATTTGCAACACAGGAACCCACAAGGCTTCAACATGTAACAGCTGGGCAAATCCAATGAAAACAATTTTTAAAATATGTAAATATAACTGAAGTAAAGAATATTGTGTTTCACTCGAAAATTATGACCAGACCTTGTGAGACCCAAATGGATGCTTACTTTTGACGTCTGATATGGCAGACATCAGCTAACAGAAGCATTGTGAACAAATTTGATAGTACTTTCCTTTTATAGTAATTCCTTGGTAATATAACTAAGAGTACATAAAGCTAAGGGAAGTAAGACTGATGAAGCAAGAGAAACCTCATATAATGAAACATTAAAAAAGAAGAGGACTATTCTATTACTATATGATTGCAAAGTAATCAAATAGATCAGATAATCAAACAATGCCTGTCAGCTGAACTGCTGCTTTGCCCTTGCATGGATTCTTGGTCACCTAAGTTCTGAAAGGCCTAAAGGGAAGGCCAAATGCAGCAGAAATAATCTTTTTACTTCCTAACTTCAGAGTTCTTCCATCTTTACATGAAACATCTTTGTGTCCTGGCATCTGGACATTGCTGAAAGACTAAATATAAAACTAAATAGATTTTCATATGGAGAAACTATGGCAAACTCCTGAGTCTCTAGCTCAGTTAACAGCCTACAGGTACTTTTCAAAAATTACTTTTAAGCAAATGTCTCTGGGGGGAGAAGAGAACAGAACTACAGTTTTATATAGTTAGGAACTTCTGACAGTTTTGCTACAAATTACCCCCCTAAGTAGAATGAAGATTTACTTTCTAAAATGCTCAATATTATTTCTTTAGGTAATAAACTTACATATTTAGAGGAAGGAATGATTTGATGGTTTGTGGGTGTTTGGTTTTGTTTTGTTTTTTTACTGGGGGAGAACAACAACATGCTTTGAAATTCAGTATAAGGCAAAGCTCTGATGAATTTTTCTTTTTTCCACATAACTACTAGGTATACTGGTTCTGTAAAACAAATCAGTTTTTACAAATATTTCCATAACCTTTTAAAATGGCACATAAAGATCCCTTGTGTGAATTCAGATAAATAGTAAAAACAGGTATTTAAAGCACTGAGTGAAACTGTGTATAAATCCAAGTGTTTTAACATGAGAAAGAAGAGAACCAAAATCTTACCTCAGGTGTCAATTAAGACCATGACTTTCTTTTCAGAGCAGGACCACAAAATAAATCTATTCACAGTTTGTTTTCCATTTTTGCTTTTCTTCCTCCAAACTCTGTCTAGATTTGGGGTTAACTCTTCCCCCTTCTTCCTCCAACTTAATCTAGATTTTGTGCATTATTTTTCTAATTTTTCTATTCCTTCTTCCAATAACTTAGAGGAACATGGTAGTTTGTTTTTCCTTGTTAGCAGGTTTCATTCACCAAGGGAACAATCTTTTATTAGTGACACCTCAAGAAAGGGCTTTTTTCATTTGGATGTTGCTTTAAAATGAATCCTGCATTTTCTCCATGGCAAAAAAATGGTGAATATTCTCAAGATACTGCAATTAAATCTATTTATTTAAGATGGGAGGACAATTTATTTACTTGTAGTGATGTGTACATCATGCCCTGGACTAGTGTGGTATAGACATGCATATTAGCTGATTCTGCCACACCTTTTGTCTGAAAGCACATCAGTGAGTGCTTTCAGACAAAATACCCTTCTGCTTGTCAGACATATAGCAGAGTTGTATATTGAGAAACACTGTACTGGGATCAAACTGGGACTTTTGTCTGACTTTCAAAACATAACAAATGAGGAATGAGATTTAATTGATTTTCCTTCACCTACAGAGAAAAATTTAACATACTGATCCTCTAACCACTCTTGAAACATGCACATGATAAATAAAGAGAATACTTTTCAAAATCTGAGTATTAATGAATTGGCCAGTTAATGTAATTCAAGTATTAACTGAACATGTGAACTGCAAGGATAATGAAAAAATAAACATGTAAATACTTACCTGACATAATCAACAAACCAAAATTATGAAGTCTTTCAAAACATACCATAAAATATGCTGCTAAATATATATAAAGCCCAGAATTATAAAATTTAGAATAAAATATATAAAGCTCAAATTTGAAGAATTTGTAAACACATGTGAGATTGTACAGTCTGTTATTGTAAGTGCTGACCTATATACTCCTCCTCTTTTCCAGGTCTTCACATTTAAATACTATCTGGTGTTGTTTCAAATCCATAAGTAGTGAAAAGGAGTTTAAAAGTGCAGAGACAACACAAAAGCAATATATTTGCATGCTGTTTATATAAATACATGTCTTTCTAAATTGTCTTCATTGAGCAAGTTTCACCTCGAATGGGCCAAATTTACTGCTCAACAGTAGAACAGAAATAGGAATTCATAACACATGCATTCCACTACCACGTATTAAGGAAAAAAAAGCCTTCTGTATTATACCTGCTGTCATGGTACCTGTGGGGATGATGCTGTAAAACATCTTGCAGGAAACGCTCCATTAAGCTACTGGTACCCATACGATTCCTACAGTATGTTGTAAAATGTCTGTGCTGGGAGCTGAAAATATGCTGGTGAAAGATAAAACAGATGATTAGTCTAATACTACAGCTAGCACACAGGCCTATTCCTAAAAATTCCTTCCCAGCTTAAATATTACACCATTGCTATGAAAATACTTAAATAAAAAGAAAAATATTCAGCTTTTTCTATTTTAAAGCCTTGATTGAAATTTTTAAGTATGCTTAGGCAGTCTCAATGCTAAAATGTATCAAAACATCTTTTTGAGTTGGAACTTAAATTAGTGGTTCTGGTAGCTGCTGACAAATCTCTTCTAACTAGTACAAATACTCTCACAAATCTCATAGCTGCTCACAAGTCTCTTAACCAGAACAAATACTCTAAATTTATCCATAAATGACTTATAATATTCTTGAACTTCGTATGAGCAAACATCCTGTAATTCACTCTAACTAACAAGATTTTTCTTAAGTGTAGATGATTAAATAGGCCTCTACTTTCTAATTTAAAAAGTCTAAAAGACAGGAGACTGACAGAGCTAAAGAACTGAAAATAGTTGATCAAACATCTTCACCCTTGATATAAAACATATTACTGTAACCCTAACACTTTACAATACATACAGATCTCAAGATTAAAGACACAGAAAAAAACATAATGAATGCAATGCACAGCCAAGTGCCACTTTGGAAAAGCAGACTGCAGCAGCCATGCCACTCCACCAGCATCTTTTATAACAGGTAACAAATAAGCAAGGTATCTTACTCAGTGCACATATTGTGCAATTCACAAAGTGCTTATTTTTCACTCAGTATTGGTTGTTCAGCGCAGAAACTGGTATTTTATAAGCTGATAAAGCCTTTAGGTAGTCCTTGCTATCTGCTGCCAAGTTATGCAGAAGCTGTCTCACCTGTTCCAGATTACTGTAGTGTACATGGCAACAGTTGCAGTATCCTTGTCTATTTTGCACAGTGGATGCTCCAGGCCGAGGACGTTCTTGTCCACTTCTGCGTAAACTGAAAGAAGCAGGTAATATTATCAAGACATGTTGGGTTGTTTAATCCATGTCTTTAGCACAGAAATTCTAAATATCTATCTTACTACAAAGATGGGAAAAACTTGCAAGATAAATGTTTCTATTTTAGAATTGTAATGGTAAGTGGTACTATGTATTTTAAAGTATTCTCAAGCAAATTTCACTAAAGAAATTTTTCCTTAAATGCAGAACAAAGAATAACAGCTTGAAGGCACAGTTAGCTGAAATCTGAAAATAATTACCTCTAAAGAAAAAGGCAGAGTCATATTTTCATTTGTCTTTTTGTCAGTATTTTGAAATAAAAGAAAAAAAGACCAAGGACACCTGACACTGACACAGTAGTTTTGGGCACTACAATGTGCCTTCCCTACAGTTTTTAACAGTACATGGGTATAAGGCACAAAGGATCTCCATCATACACTTAATCCATATTGTATCACTGTCATCCATTACACAAGGTAACAGATAAGGCTGAAAAGCAGATTTTTCCCATTTTACTTTGGTAAGCAGTAAGCTGGATGCCAGTCAGATCATCACCTAACTTACCTGCTACTGCTGTCCTGCTGTGGAGAGCCCTCAACACCATGTCTTTGGATTCCTACAGAAAAACAAAAACAACCACCAAAAAATAAAAAAAACCCAAGCAAACACATGTACAAAACATAAAAACCAACAGAGTATCGTGGAGATGGAGAGTTTTACCTGTAGCTAGCTACTTCTCTTACACTGCATTTGTCAAAACTACTATTTTAAAGGAAGATAAAAGGTTTAGTAAGTTCAAAAAAGCATTAAGAGATCCTTTTGTCGGCAAAGTTCATCCAAGAACTTCAGAAAATAAGCTTTACTCTTTCATGGCTGAGGCGAATGAGAATTTTTCTACTGACTTGTCTGGGTTCAAGACTAGGCAATCTACATTGCTACTGTGACATCCATGATCACTGAGAGAAAATGTAAAATGTCTCAATCAGCTTACAACAGGACAAGAAACTTACACCTACATGGAAATTTTGTGGATTATTCAAAAGTCACGCTTTCCACCTAAGCTCCATAATGAAATTTAAGAAATCCAAGTATGCAATTGAACTACAAGGTGAACTAATGCTTCTACTGATAATTATTATGTACTCAAATGTAATTGCAATGAAAATTACTTTCAACTTTTTGAACTTACCTTGTGCTGAAGAAGCAGAAGCTTCATCAGATCGTTTGATTCTCTCAAACATCTGTAAGTAAAAAATTTTTTAAAAGTCAATCCATCCTCATACCATATCCTGAAGCTCCTCCTTCAGTCCAAGCTACAAGCTCTTCAGAAGCTCTATACTGTTTCAGCTATAGACCAATATTTGACTTAAATGAAGCTGCAATTCTAAAGAGAAACTTCTGCTTTACTAGGTTACCCTAGTATTATATTTAACAATATATTTTAGCTTTGATAAAAGGGGATAACTTTTAATTAATGAAATCAAATACTATACTTACAAGCACAGCCTAGACTCTGTTAGGTTATTAAGCAATAACCGTATCAAATTAATGTAATTACTTAATTTCCTAAGTCACCTTAACAATTGAGATGAGATATATATGTAAAAAAACCCATATGAGACCTACACCACACAAAGGAATTACCTAGGCTGGAAAAGTAATCCTTATTACTCAAAAGATCTGCAAATCAATTTTTAATCTCACAATTTTTAATAAAAATATGACTGCAGCAACAAGCAGTTACATTCTTTAGGGCATCCAAACACAAAGGACTTCCAGGTGTCACATAAGCCTTTTACGCCATGGAACGCAAGTGTTAAATCAGCTTTCTAGCACCTACCTTAGAGTCACCGACCTTCCTCATCCACCAAAGCTGACTCCAGACTAGCAAACAATAAATGTCGAACAGGAGGCCATTTGCAGTGCAGGACACTTCTCTCATCCCATCTGGCAACAAGGAAGAGCCTTTTAAAATAACATCAATAATGCATGTTTCCCACGCCCGAAGGCATGTAAATTTTTCTGTACCATTTTGCAAACAGTTGAACAAATGGATAAATCTTTTTGAAGTCTGCAGCACATCTTTTTTAATATGGAAGTAATTTTGACAGTCTTTCCTATATAAATGTTAACCATTCCTTCTGGAATACCTTTGTTTCTTCTTTCTTCCTCATGGGCCCTGTGTACTATACATTGTTGTCATTTCCCAGACTATGCACTGCCCACGATAAAATACCTGGGATGTTGTAGCATTTATGGTCAGAAGGAATATCTTAATACCTCAACTTTAAACACACCCCCGTCCCCCAAAACAAAACAATCCACCAGAACACCAAACTCATCCTACTTCCCATTGTGTTGTAACTTACGTAATAATATTAAAAAACCAAATAAACAAGAAACCCCAGCTGTTCTTATAAACCTTTTCATCTGGCAGCTGAGAAAAGCTTTTTTGAGAGATCAGCTGTTCTCAGTCATCCTGTTCTATTTCCTATACACAGCCAGGACCCAAAAGACAGTGATGGAAAAACACAGAAGACTATCCTTCATGAGTGTTGCTTTATGTAAAATAACTCATTCCACGTGCTGGAAGTCAATTTACTGCTATTTTAAGTCTTACTGTATACAATCTTACGATAAAGCTAAAAGTATGGCAAGAGTGTAGCAACCACAGAGGAAGCTACCCCACGGACGAGGCAGTCAGACAGCAGTTCCACAGCCAGCAGGGGACACCACAACCATTCATCCCTCTCCAGCGCCCCAAAAGGAGATTAAAGCACCTCGACACAACAATGTTTCATTCCATCTCAAAAATGCCAAGCAGTGGCAACAGCAACATGTTAGAGGATGGTTTGTTGCTTCTTTATTTCAAGGACTAATTTCAATGGTGAGGTGCTACTGGGAGTTCACTCAGCTGCAAGTACAATCCCATTTAAATTGAGTTAGGTGCAAAGTAACTTTAAACAGGCCAGAACTAGGAAAATAACTATACTGAATGACACCTGTCTGGATCTCCTTGTTATCTTTTTACAGTTCAAGGAAACTCAATGGGCCAGATTTTCTCACTGGAGGAGAGGTGTGATAGGTAAAAGTGGAAAAAGTCCAGCTATTGCTTAGTAGCTAACAGAAAAACATCTTACAGGAAAAACAATCTCTTTATACCAGTGTTTTATAAGACCACTAGTGTACAGGACAAAGACATAAGTCTGACCTCAAGCAATATACAGCTTGCTTATCATCTGAAGTCAAGCTTAAATCACAAGCTAATAATATTAGGAAATCTGCTACGCAGATGCCTTATTTATGTTGCCAAAATCTGGATGGCCTAACTGAGATCCTTACCTTTTAAAAAAAAGAGACTACAGCTATAAATCCACAAAGGATTTTTCAGATGAAAGGAAAGACTGCATAATTCTACCTTAGTTAAGATATTTACAGCCAGAAGTATCTTAAACTGTTGGATTAAAGAGTAAATAATACCTGTTCAAAATTAAGTTTAAACATTTTACAACCAAAAAATCCTTTAAATTGTAACAAATGTAAAAACAACCAGTTACATACAGAAATATTTGATTTTATAAAATTCTAACCAAGCTATTTTAGCAGCTGTCTCTAAAATTAATGCTTCGTTTTAGTTTCATTGAATTACTCTGTGTACAGCAGGTAGAGAATAAAAATTTCAATCATACTTAACAAGGCAACCAAAAGCCATGAAACATACACATTAAAAAAATTTTAAATAACAATTTAAAAAGCAGTAATAATCAGTGGTGCATTCTTATAGTAACTGGGTGTCAAAGGTATCAGATAAACTCTCCAGACAGTGTCACTCTTGCACTGCAACAAGTAAAATAAGAAGAGTTAAAAGGCAATAAAAACTGTTCCTCGAAATACACCTCATAAAAACCTCTACCACCCCTTCACCTGAGCGCAACTGTACTGGGCAGGCAGAGGGAGAACAAGGGGAAAACTCTCCCCTAAACAGAGGGCTTGCCTTCCCACAGCACTACCACAAACAGGGAGGCGGCGGCTCCTTTCAGGAACGGCCTCTGCCCCGCGGCCTCAGCGCACCGGCGCAGGCCCCGTCCCGGCAGCGCCGCGCCCGCGGTGCCCACCCCACCT